>NW_022142138.1:0-9003 GCF_007565055.1 Rhinopithecus roxellana | reverse complement strand
TATAAAACAGAGACATAATAGATATAGGTATTAAATATAGATATAAGAAATATAGGTATAAAATATAGTTAGATATAGGTATAAATATAGATATATATAATATATATAGGTATACAATAGAAACATAATAGATTTGATAGATATAGGTATAAAATATAGACATAATAGATATAATAGACATAGGTATAAAATATAGACATAATAGATTTGATAGATATAGGTATAAAATATAAACTTAATAGATATAATAGATATAGGTATAAAATATAGATATGATAGATACAATAGATATAGACATAATAGATATAATAGATATTGGTATAAAATATAGACTTAATAGATATAATAGATATAGGTATAAAATATACTCATAATAGATATAATAGTTATAGGTATAAAATATACACATAATTGACATAATAGATACAGGTATAAAATACAGATATTATAGATATAGTTATATAATATAAATATAACAAATATAATAGACATAGGTATAAAACACAGACATAATAGACAGAGATACAAAATATCGATATAATTAATTTAATAGATACATGTATAAAATATAGATATAATGGAAATAATAGATATAGGTATAAAATATAGACATAATAGATATAATAGATTAGGAATAAAATAGAGACGTAAAAGATATAATAGATATACGTAAAAATATAAACATAATAGATATAGGTATAAAATATAGACATAATAGATAAAATAGATATAGGTATAAAATATAGACATAAAGGATATAATAGATATAGGTACGAAATATAGACATAATAGATATAACAGATAGAGGTATAAAATATAAACATAATAGATATAATAGATATAGCTGTAAAATGTAGACATAATAGATATAATAGATATAGGTATGAAATATAGACATAATAGATATAATATATATAGGTATAAAAAGAAGACATAATAGGTATAGGTATAAAATAGAGGCAAATAGATATAATAGATATAGGTATAAAACATCTACATAATGGATATAATAGATAGAGGTATAAAATATAGATAATAGATATAATAGATATAGATTAAAATGTAGACATAATATATATAATAGATATAGGTATAAAATATAGACATACTAGATATAATAGATATAGGTTTTAAAAAGAGGCATAATAGGTATAGGTATAAAATACAGACATAACAGATAATAAATATAAGTATAAAACATAGATATAATAGATACAGTAACAAAATAGAGATATAATAGGTATAATAGATAAAGGTATAAAATATAAATAATAGATATAGGTATGAAATATAGATATAATAGATATAATAGATATAGGTATAAAATGTAGATAAAATACATATAATTATAAATTAGAAATATAATAATATAACAGATATAGGTCTAAAAAATTGGTGTAATAGATATAGGTATAAATATAGATATAACAGATATAATGGATATAGGTATAAAATATAGCCATAATAGATGCAATAGATATTGGAAAATAATAAAGACATAATAGATATAATAGATATAGTTATGAAATATGGGCATAATAGATATAGGTATAAATAGAGACATAATAGATATAATACATATAGGTATAAAATTTAGACATAATGGATATAATAGATATAGGTATAAAATATTGACATAATAGATATAATAGATATAGCAATAAAATATACACATAATAGATATAGATATAAAATATAGACATAATTGATATAATAGATATAGGTATAAAATATAGACATAGTAGATATAATAGATATAGGTATAAAATATAGACATAACAAACATAGGTATAAAATATAGACATAATAGACATAATCGATATAGATGTAAAATACAGACATAATAGATACAATAGATAGAGGTGTAAAATATAGGCATAATAGATATTGGAGTTATAGGTATAAAATATAGACATCATTGATATAATAGATACAGCTATAAAATATAGACATAAAAGATATAGGTATAAAATATAGATATAATAGATATAATCGATGTAGTTATAAAACCTAGACATAATACATATAATACATATAGGTGTAATATATAAACATAATAGATGTACGTATAATATATAGACATAGATATAATAGAGTTATAAAATATGGACATAATCGATCTAATAGATATAGGTATAAAATACAGACATAAAAGATACAATATATATAGGTATAAAATATAGACATAATTCATATCGGTATAAAATATAGACATAATAGATATAACAGATATAGGTATAAAATATCGACATAATAGATATAATAGATGCAGGTATAAAATATAGACATAATAGATATAATATATAGGTATAAAATATAGACATAATAGTTATAATAGATATAGGTATCAAATATAGGCATAATAGATATAGGTATAAAATATAGACATAACAGATATAAGAGATATAGGTGTAAAATATAGACATAAAAGATATAATAGATATAGGTATAAAATATAGACATAATAGATATTATAGATATAGACATAATAGATATAATAGAAATAGGTAAAAAATATAGACATAATAGATATAATAGATATAGTTATAAAATATAGACATAATATATACAATAGAAAGAGGTATAAAATATAGACGTAAGAGACATAATAGAGGTATAAAATATAGACATAAGAGATATAATAGATAGAGGTATAAAATATACTCATAATAGACATAATCGATTTATGTATAAAATATAGACATAATAGATATAATAGATATAGGTATAAAATATAGACATAATAGATATAATAGATATAGGTGTAAAATATAGACATAATAGATATAATAGATATAGGTATAAATATAGACAAATATAATAGATAGAGGTATAAATATAGACATAATACGTATAAAAGATATAGGTATAAAAAGAGACTTAATAGGTATAATAGATACAGGGAGAGAATATCGACATAATAGATATAAGAGTTATTGGTATAAAATATAGACCTAATAGATACAGGTATAAAATATAGATATAATACATAAAATAGATATAGGTATAAAATATAGATATAATAATTATAGGTATAGAATATAGTTTTAATAGATATAATATATATAGGCATTAAATAGAGATATAGTAGATATAGTTAAAAAATATAGATATAATAAATAGAGGTATAAAATATAGATATAATAGATATAAAATATAAATATGATAGATATAATAGATATAGGTATAAAATCAAGATGTAATAGATATAGGTATATAATATAGTTATAATAGATATAATAGATATAGGTATAAAATATAGATATAATAGATATAATAGATACAGGTATAAAATATAGACATTGTAGATGTAATAGATATCGGTATAAATAGAGCCATAACGGATATAATAGATATGGGTATGAAATATAAACATAATAGATATAATAGTTATAGGTATTAAATATAGACATAATAGATATAAAAGATATAGGTAAAAATACAGACATAATCGATATAATAGATATAGGTATAAAATATAGACATCATAGATATAATAGATAGTATGAATATAGACATAGTTGATATATCGATATATACATATAGATATAATAGATATAGGTATGAAATATAGACCTAATAGATGTAATAGATTTCCTTATAAAATATAGACATAATGGATATAACAGATATATTATAAAATATAGACATAATAGCTATAGCTATAAAATATAGACATAATAGATATAATAGACAGAGGTATAAAATAAAGACATAATAGATATAATATATATAGTTATAAAATATAGCAATACTAGAATAATAGATATTGGTATAAAATATACATATAATAGATACAGGTATAAAATATAGACATAATAGATATAATAGAGGTATATAAATAGACATAATTGATATAATAGATATAGGTATAAAATATAGACATAAAGGTTATAATAGATATAGGTATAAAATATAGACATAAAAGACTAATAGATATAGGTAAAAAATGTAGACATAATAGATATAGGTATAAAATATAGACATGATAGATATTATAGATATAGGTATAAAATATTGACATAATATATATAATAAACATAGGTATGAAATATACACATAATAGATATAATAAATATAGTTATAAAGTATAGACATAATAGACATAATACAGGTATAAAATATAGACAATACGTATAAAAGATATAGGTATAAAATATAGACATAATAGATATAATAGATATAAGTATAAAATATAGACATAATAGATATTGTTATAAAATATAGCTATAATAAATATAACAGATACGGGTATAAAATATAGATATAATAGATAAAATAGATATTCGTTTAAAATATAGACAGATATAACAGACAGAGGTATAAAACATAGATATAATACAAAAAATAGATAGAGGTATAAAATATAGATATAAGAGATTCAATAGAGAGAGGTATGAAATATAGACATAAGAGATATAATAGAGATGTAAAATATAGACCTAAGAGATATCATAGATAGAGGTGTAAAATATAGACATAATATATATAATAGAAATAGGTATAAAATATAGACAAAATAGATATATGTATAAAATATAGGCATAATAGATATAATAGATAGAGGAATAAAATATAGACATAATAGATATCATAAATATAGGTATGAAATATAGACATAGTAGATATAGTTATAAAATATAGATACAATAAATATAATAGATATAGGTACAAAATATAGATATAATAGATACAACAGATATGGGAATAAAATATAGACATAAGAGATATAATAGATATAGGTATAAAATATTGACATTAAATATACAGATATAAAATATAGAAAATAGATAAAATAGATATAGGTATAAAATATAGACATATATAGGTATAAAATACAGACATAATAGATATAATAGATATAGGTATGAAATATAGACATAATAGATGTAGGTATAAAATATGGACAGAAGAGATATAATAGATATAGTTATAAAATATAGACATATTAGATAAAGTTATAAAATATAGACATAATAGATATCATTGATATAGGTATAAAATATAGACATAACAGATGTAATAGATATAGTTATAAAATATAGACATAATAGATAAAGGTATAAAATATAGACATAATAGACATAATAGATACAGTTAAAAAATATAGACATAATAGATATAGGTATAAAATACAGACATAATAGATATTATAGATAAAGGTAAAAATGTAGACAGAATAGATATAATAGATAAAGGTATATAATATAGACATAATAGATATAATAGATATACATATGAAATGTAGACATAATAGATATAATAGATAGAGCTATAAAATATAGACGTAATAGATATAATAGATAAAGGTATAAAATATAGATGTAATCGATATAATAGATATACGTATAAAATATAGAAATAATTGATATAATAGATATAGGTATAAAATATAGACATAATAGATATAATAGATATAGGTATTAAATATAGACATAATGGATATAATAGATACAGGTATAAAATATAGATATAATAGATATAGGTATAAAATATAGACGAAATAAGTATAATAGATAGAGGTATAAAACATAGACATAATAGGTATAGGTACAAAATATAAACATAATAGATATAATAGATATATGTATAAAATATAGACATAATAGATATAGGTATAAAATATAGACATAATAGATATAATATATATAGTTCTAAAATATAGACATAATAGTTATAATAGATATAGGTATAAAATACAGATATAATAGATATGGGTATAAAATATAGATATAATATATATAGGTATATAATATGGACATAATCGATATAACAGATATACGTATAAAATATAGACACAATAGATATAATAGATACAGGTATAAAATATAGATATAATAGATATAGGTATAAAATATAGATATAATAGATATAATAGATATAGCTATAAAATACAGATATAATAGATATAGTTATATAATATAAATATAACAGTTATAATAGACATAGGTATAAAACACAGACATAATAGATACAGATATAAAATATAGATATAATGGATGTAATAGATATATGTATAAAATATAGATATAATGGATATAATATATATAGGTATAAAATATAGACATAATAGATATAATAGATATAGTTCTAAAATATAGACATAATAGATATAATAGATATAGGTATAAAATAGAGACATAATAGATATAATTGATATAGGTAAAAATAAACATAATAGATATAGGTATAAAATAGAGACATAATAGATATAATTGATATAGGTAAAAAATATAAACATAATAGATATAGGTATAAAATATAGACATAATAGATACAATAGATATAGGTATAAAATATAGACATAAAGGATATAATATGTATAGGTATGAAATATAGACATAATAGATATAATAGATAGAGGTATAAAATATAGACATAATAGATATAATAGGTATAGGTGTAAAATGTAGACATAATAGATATAATAGATATAGGTATAAAATACAGACATAATAGATATAATAGATATAGGTATAAAAAAGAGACATAATAGGTATAGGTATAAAATAGAGACATAATAGATATAATAGATATAGGTATAAAACATAGACATAATGGATATAATAGAGGTATAAAATATAGATATAATAGATATAATAGATATAGATATAAAATGTAGACATAATAGATATAATAGATATAGGTATAAAATATAGACATATTAGATATAATAGATATAGGTATAAAAAGGAGACATAATAGATATAGGTATAAAATACAGACATAATAGATATAATAAATATAGTTATAAATATAGATATAATAGATACACTAATAAAATATAGATATAATAGGTATAATAGATGAAGGTATAAAATATGAATATAATAGATATAGGTATGAAATATAGATATAATAGATATAGTAGATATAGGTATAAAATATAGATATTTTATATCTGGGTTCCCTATACTGTTCCATTGATCTATGCATCTCTTTTTATGCCAGGACCGTGCTGCTTTGGTCACAATAGCTATTTAGTACAAGTTGAAGTACGTAATGTGATTCTCAGTTTTGTTCTTGTGTGTAGGATGCCTTTGGCATTTCTGGGTCTCTTGTGGCTTCGTTAAATGTTAAGGTTTTTTTTTCTTTTACACATTTCTGTGAAGAATGTCATTGGTATTTTGACAGAGATTGCATTGAATCTGTAATTGCCTTGGTTGTATGGACATTTTAACATTTGATTCTTCCAATCCATAAAAGGGGCTATCTCCCATTTTTTTGTGTGTCCCCTTCTATTTGTTTTTCAATATTCTATAGTTTTCACTGTAGAGGTACTTCATTCTTTGGTTAATTTCTAGGATTTTATTTATTGCAGCTATTGTCAATGAAATTACTTTCTTGATTTCTTTTTCAGATTATTTGCTGTTGGCATATAGAAATGTCATGGAATTTTATAACTTTTTTATCATGCAACTTTACTGAATTTGTTTATCACCCTCACAAGTTTTTTTGTGAGTCTTTAGGTTTTTCCAACTACAAAATCATATCATCTGCAAACAAGGATAATTTGATTTCTGCATTGTTCATTTGGATGCCCTTATTTTTTTTCTTTGTCTGATTGCTCTAGCTAGGACTTCAGTATTGTGTTGAAACAGTGGTAAAAGGGTATCCTTGTTATAGTCAAGGTCTTAGAGGAATGGCTTTCAGTTTTTTCCCATCTGTACGAACTAGCTATGGGTCTGTTGTATATGGGGTTTGTATCTTGAGGTATGTTCTTTTTGTACTCAGTTTATTGAATATTTTAATCATAAAGGGATGTTGATTTTATCAACTTCTCATCATCAATTGAAATAATCATACAGTTATTGTCCTTCATTCTGTTGATAATACATGATTGACTTATATGTTGCATTATGCCTTTCATGCCAGGAAAAATCTTCACTTGGTCATGATGAATTATTGTTTTAAGGTATTATTGAATTAGGATCTTTATAATGTATTGTTAGTGTGTTTTATTTGAAACTTTTATACTTTTTTATGTAGGGCTTATAGCTATGAACTTTCTCTAAGTACTGCTTTTGCAGTATCCCATACATTTTGTTAGTTGTGTTTCCATGATTTGTTTCAATAAATTTTTTAAATTCCCTCTTATTTCTTCATTGATCCACCTGGTATTCAGAAGCATATTATTTAATTCCATGTCATGCATTTGTCAAATATTTTCTTGTTGTTATTTCTAGTCTTATTCCATTGTGGTAAGAAAAGATACTTGGTGTTATTTATTTTTTTGAATTTTTAAGATATGTTTTATGGCTGAATGTATGGTCATCCTTGAGAATGATTCATGTCTAAAGAGAAGAACGTGTATTCTACAGCCATTGGATGAAGTATTCTGTATATCATTAAATCCACTTGGTCTATACTCAGATAAATATCAATGTTTTCTTTGTTGATTTTCTGTCTGGATGATCTTCAATGCTAAAATTGGGGTATTGAAGTTCTTTATATCGTACTGGGGTCTATCTCTCTCTTATCTCTAAATATTTGCTTTATGTATCGAGTGATCCAATGTTGGGTACTATATTTTTAGTTGTTATACTACTTGGTAAATTGAACCCTTTATTATTATATAATGCATTCTTTGTCATTTTATGGTTTTTGTCTTGAATCCATTTGTCTGCTGTAGACACATCTACTTGATATGGTTTAGATATTTGTCCCTTCCAAATCTCATGTGAACTCTATTCCCCAGTGCTGGTGTTGGGGCCTGGTAGGAGGTGTTTGGGTCATGGTGGAAGATCCCTCATGACTTGATGCTGTCTTCATGATAGTGAGTGAGTTCTTGCAGGATCGGTCATTTAAAAGTGTGATATTTTGCTTCACTCTCTCGTTGCTCCCACTTTCACCATGTTTGAAATGCCTGCTCCTACTTCATTTCTGTCATGAGTACAAAGCTCCCTGAAGCTCCCCGAAGCAGATGCTGATATGCTCCTGTATCACATGCAGAGCCATGAACTAATTAAACCACTTTTCTTATCAATTAACCAGTCTCATGAT
>NW_022142137.1:0-29293 GCF_007565055.1 Rhinopithecus roxellana | reverse complement strand
TATAATAGATATAGGTATAAAATAGAGATATAATAGATATAATAGATACAGGAAGAAATATATATATCAGAGATATAATTATAAAAAAAACATAATAGATATAATAGATATAGGTGTAAAATATAGACAGAATAGATATAATAGGTATAGATAATAAATATAGACATAACAGATATAGGTATAAAATATAGACATAGTAGATATAGGTATAAAATATAGACATAATAGGTATAGGTATAAAATATAGACATAAAGATATAATAGATATAGGTATAAAATATAGACATAATACATATAATCGATATATGTATAAATATAGACATAATAGATATAATAGATATAGGTATAAAATAGAGGCAGAATAAATATAGGTATAAAATACAGACATAATAGATATAGTAGATATAGGTATAAAATACACATAATAGATATAATAGATATAGGTATAAAATGTAGACATAATAGATATAATAGATACAGGTATAAGATATACACGTAATAGATATAGGTATAAACTATATACATAATAGATATAAGAGATATAGTTATAAAATAGGACATAATAGTTATAATAGACATAGGTATAAAATATAGACATGATAGATATAATATATATAAGTATAAAATATAGACTTAATAGATATCATAGATATAGGTAGAAAATGTAGACTTAATAGATATAATAGTTATCGGTATAAAATCTAGACATAATAGGTATAATAGATACACGTAGAAAAATAGACATAATAGATATACATATAGATATAAAATATATACATAATATATAATAGATATATTTATAAAATAGACATAATAGATACAATAGATATAGGTATGAAATATAGACATAATAGATATAATCGATATAGGTATAAGATATAGACATAATAGATATAATGGATATACGTATAAAATATAGACATAATAGAATAGATATAGGTATAAAATATAGATAAAATAGATATACGTGTAAAATATAGATATAATAGATATAGGTATGAAATATAGATATAATAGATATAGGTATAATATATAGATATAATAGTTATAATAGATATAGGTATAAAATAGAGGTATAATAGATATAGTTATAAAACAAAATATAACAGATACAATAGATAGGGTATAAAATATAGATAAAATTGTTATAGGTATAAAATACAGACATAATAGGTATAATAGATATAAGTTTATAATATAGACATAATAGATATAATATATAGGTATAAAATATTTTCATAATAGATATAATAGATATAGGAATAAAATATAGCTATAATAGTTATAGGTATAAAATATAGATAAATAAATGTAATAGATATATTTATAAAATATAGATATCATACATATAATAGATATAGGAATAAATATAGACATAATATAAAATAGATATAGGTATAATATAGACATAATAGATATAATAGATATAGGTATTAAATAGAGACGTAATAGATATAGGGATAAAATATAGACATAATAGACATAATAGATATAGGTAGAAAATAAAGACGTAATAGATGTAATTGATAGTTATAAAATAGATAGATAAATAGGTATAATAGATAGAGGGATAAATATAGACATAATAGTTATAATAGATATAGGTATAAAATACAGACATAATATACATAATGTATAGGTATAAAATAGACATAATGGATATAATAGATGAAGGTATGAAATGTAGACATAATAGATATAATAGATATAGATATAAATGATAGACATAATAGTTATAATTGATATAGGTATAAAACTTAGAAATAATAGATATAATAGATATAGGTATAAAATAAACGTAAGAGATAAAATAGATATAGGTATAAAATATAGACATAATAGATATAGGTATAAAATACAGACATAATAGATATAATAGATGCAAGTATAAAATAGAAATAGATATGATGGATATAGGTATAAAATATAGATATAATAGATATAGATATAAAACGTACATGTAATAGATATAATAGATATAGGTAAAATATCGATATAATAGACTAGGGTATAAAATATAGACATAATCCATATAATGATATAGGTGTAAAATACATACATAATACATAGCTATAAAATTTAGTCATAATAGATATAATTGATATAGGTATAAATATAGACATAATATTATAAAAGATTGAGATATAAAATATAGACATAGTAGATATAATCCATATAGCTATTAAACGTAGACACAATAAATATAAGATATGGTAATCAAATAGAGACATAATTAGATATAATAGATATAGATAAAAATTTAGACATAACAGATATAATGGATATAACCATGGAATATAGATATAATAGATATACGTATAAAATATAGACATAATACATATAATAGATATAGATATAAAATACAGACAAAATAGATATGGGTACACAATATAGACATAATAAATATAATAGATTTAGGTATAGAATATACACATAATAGACATAATAGATATAGGTATAAAATATAGACATATTAGATATAATAGATATAGGTATAGAATATAGACATAATAGATATAATCGATATAGGTGTAAATGTAGACATAATCGACATTAGAGATATGGTATAAAATATAGACATAATAGATATAGGTATAAAATATAGACCTAATAGGTATAGTATAAAATATATGCATAATAGATATAATAGAAATAGGTATAAATATAGACATAATTGATATGGTAGATATAGGTATGAAATATAGTATAATAAATTTAATAGATATACGCATAAAATATAGTTCATCGTAGATATAATAGATGATAGGTATAAAATATAGACATAATTGATATAATAGATATAGTTTTAAAAGCATAGACATAAAGATATTGCAGATATAGGTATAAAATATAGACATATTAGATAAAAAGATATAGGTATAAAATTTAGATATAATAGATATAGGTATAAAACATAGATATAATGGATATAATAGACGTAGGTATAAAAGTATAGACATAATAAATATAATAATACAGGTCTAAAATTGAGTCATAATAGATTTGATAGATATAGGTATAAAATGCAGACATACATAGATATAATAGATATAGGTATAAAATATAGACATAATAAATATAATAGATATAGCTATAAAATATACACATAATAGACATAATAGATATAGGTATAAAGTATAGACATAAGAGATATCATAGATATAGATATAAAATATAGACATAATAGATATAGGTATAAAATATAGATAATAGATATAATAGATATAGGTATAAAATATAGATATAATAGAGTATAGGTTATAAAATATAGATATAATGGATATAATAGATGTAGGTATAAAATATGGACATAATACACATAATAGATTAAGGTATAACATATGGACATATCGATGTAATAGATATAGGTATAAAATATAAATTATAATAGATATAATAGATACAGGTATATAAACTGGACATAATCTAATAGATATAGGTATAAAATATACACATAAAAGATATAATAGAGGTTTAAAATATAGACATAATAAGTATAATTGAGTAGAGTTATAAAATATAGATATAATAGATACAATAGATAAAAGGTATAAAATATGGACATAATAGATATAATAGATAAACGTATAAAATATAGATAGAATAGATATACTCTATATCGGTATAAAATATACACATAATAGACATAATAGATATTGGTATACAATATAGACATAATAAATATAATAGATAGATGTATAAATGTAGACGTAATCATATAATACTAATAGGTATATAATATAGACATATAGATATAATAGACATAAGATGTAAAATATAGACATAATAGATTATATTACATATAGGTAGAAAATATAGACATAGTAGTTAAAAGAGATATAAAATATAGGCATATAGATATAATCGATATAGGTATAGAATATATACATAATAGACATAGGTATAACATATAGACATAATAGATATAATAGATATAGTTATAAAATATAGACATAATAGATATAATAGATATAGGTAAAATATATAGACATCGTAGATATAGGTATAAAATATATACATAATAGGTATAAATAGAATAGTTATAAAATATAGACATAATAGATATAATAGAGGTAAAAAATATAGACATAATAGATACAATAGATACAGTTATAAAATACAGACATAATAGATATAATACATATAATAGATAGAGGTATAAAATATAGGCATAAAAATATAAGAGATATAATAGATAGAGGTATAAAATATAGACATAGTAAATATAATCCATATAGGTATTAAATACAGTCATAATAAATATAACATATATGGTAATTAAATAGAAAAATAATATATATAATACATAGATATAAAATATAGACATTACAGATATAGTGGATATACGTATAGAATATAGACATAACAGATATAATAGATATAGATATAACATAGAGACATAACAGATATAATAGATATACGTATGAAATATAGACATAATAGATATAATAGATATAGATATAAAATGCAGACAAAATAGATATAGGTACACAATAGAGCAGAATAAATATAATAGATTTAGGTATAAAATATAAACATAATAGACATAATAAAATATAGATATAATAGATATAATGGATATGGTATCAATATACATATAATAGATATAGGTATAAAATATAGATATAGTGGTTATAATAGATATAGGTATGAAATATACCATAATAGATATAATAGATATAGGTACAAAATATAGACATGAGAGATTCAATAGATAAAGATATTAAATATAGACATAAGTTCATATAATAGATATTGGTATAAAATATAGACATAATAGATATAGGTATAAAAATATAGAGATAATAAATATAATGGATATAGTAAAAAATATAGACATAAGACGTATAATATATATAGGTATAAAATATAGACATAATAGACAGAATAGATATAGGTATAAAATGTAAGACATAATAGATATAGGTATACAATATAAACATAATAGATATAATAGATATAGGTATAAAATATAGACATAATAGACCTAATAGATATAGGTATAGACATAATAGATATAAAAGATACAGTTTTAAAGTATACACATAATAGATATAGTAGATATATGTATAAAATAAAGACATAATAGATATAGGTATAAAATACAGACATAATAGATATAGGTATAAAATATAGACATAATAGATATACCACTAAAATGTAGACATAAGAGTTATAATAGATATAGGTACAAAATATAGACATAATAGATATAATAGATAAAGGTATAAAATACAGACATAATAGATATAGGTATAAAATATAGACATAATAGATATAATAGATACAGGTATAAAATATAGATATCATAGATATAGGTATAAAATAGAGATGTAATAGATATAATAGATAGACATAATACATATAATCGATATAGGTATAAAATATAGATATAATAGATATAATGGATATGGGTATCAAATATGCATATAATAGATATAGGTATAAAATATAGATATAGTGGATATAATTTATATAGGTATAAAATGTAGACATAATAGGTATAGTAGATATAGGTACAAAATATAGACATAATAGATATAATAGATACAGGTATAAAATATAGATATCATAGATATAGTTATAAAATATAGATGTAATAGATATAATATAAAGACATAAGAGATATAATAGATATAGGTATAAAATATAGATATAATAGATATTATGGAAATGGGTATCAAATATAAATATAATAGATATAGGTATGAAATGTTGATATAGTGGATACAATAGATATAGGTATAAATATAGACATAATAGAAATAATAGATAGAGGTATAAAATATAGACATAATAGATATAATAGATAAAGATATAAAATATTGACATAATAGATATAATAGATATTGGTATAACATATAGGCATAATAGATATAGGTATAAAATATAGACGTAATAGATATAATAGATATAGGTATAAAATATAGACATAAGAGGTATGATAGGTATAGGTATAAAATATAGACCTAATAGATATAATAGATATAGGTATGAAATATAGACATAATAGATATAATACATATTGGTATAAAATATAAACATAATAGATATAGGTATAAAATATAGACATAATAGATATAATAGATATAGGTAAAAAATATAGACATAAGAGGCATAATTGATATAGGTATAAAATATTGACATAAGAGATATAATAGATATCGGTGTAACATATAGACATAACAGATATAATATATATAGGTATAAAATGTAGATATAATAGATATAGGTATAAAATATAGACATAATATATATAATAGATAGAGGTATAAATATAGGACATAATAGTTATAATAGATGGAGATATAAAATATAGAAATAGTATATATAATCCATATAGCTATTAAACGTAGACATAATAAATATAATAGATATGGTAATAAAAGAGAGACCATATAGATATAATAGATATAGATATAAAATGTAGACAGAACAGATATAATGGATGTACGTATAGAATATAGACATAGTAGATATAATAGATATATATATATAAAATAGACAAAACAGAAATAATAGATGTACGTATAAAATATTACATAATACATATAATAGATATAGATATAAAATACAGACAAAATAGATATAGGCACACAATATAGACATAATAGATACACTAGATTTAGGTATAAATATACACATAAAAGACATAATAGATATAGGTATAAAATATAGACATAATAGATATAGGTATAAAATATAGACATAATAAATATAATAGATATAGGTAAAATATATAGACATAATAGATATAATAGATATAGGAGTAAAATGTAGACATAATAGGTATAATAGATATAGATATAAAACATAGACCTAATAGATATAATAGATATAAGTATAAAATATAGACATAAGAGATATAACAGATATAGGTATAAAATATATATATAATAAATTTAATAGATATACGCATGAAATATTGTCATCGTAGATATAATAGATATAGGTATAAAATATAGACATAATTGTTATAGGTATAAAATATAAACATAATAGATATAATAGATATAGGTATAAATATATACATAATATATATAATAGATATAGGTATAAAATATAGATATAATAGATTTAATAGAGGTTTAAAATATAGACATAATAGGTATAATTGATAGAGTTATAAAATATACCCATAATAGATATAATAGATAAAGGTATAAAATATGGACATAATAGATATAATAGATATAGGTATAAAATATAGATAGAATAGATATAATATATATAGGTATAAAATATACATATAATAGAAATAATAGATATAAGTATACAATACAGACATAATAAATATAACAGATGTATAAAATGTAGACATAAGAGATATATTAAGAATAGGTATAAAATATAGTCATAGTAGATATAATAGACAGAGATATAAAATATAGATATAATAGATATAATAGATATACGTAGAAATATAGACACAGTAGATATAATAGATAGAGGTATAAAATATAGGAATAATCGATGTAATCCATATAGGTATAAAATATAGACAAAATAGATATAATAGATCTAGGTATAAAATATAGACATAATAAGTATAGGTATAAAATATGGACATAAAAGATATCACAGATAGAGGTATAAAATATAGACATAATAGATATAATAGATATAGGTATCAAATATAGACATAATAGAAATGATAGATGTAAGTATAAAATATAGACATAATAGATATGGGTATAAAAATATAAACATAATAGATATAATAGATATAGTTATAAAATATAAACATAAGAGATAAAATAGATATAGGTATAAAATATAAACATAATAAATATAATCGATATAGGTATAAAATATAGACATAATAGATATAGGCATAAAGTATAGACATAATAGATATAATAGATATAGATATAAAATATAGATATAATACATACAATAGATATAGTTATACAATATAGGCATAATAGATATAATCTATATAGGTATAAAATATAGACAAAATATGTATAGGTATAAAATATAGACATAATAGATATATTAGGCATAGATACAAAATATAGACATAATAGATATAATAGATACAGGGTATAAAATACAGACATAATAGATATAGGTACAAAATATAGACATAAGAGATATATTAGATATAGGTATAAAATGTAGACATAATGGATATCATTAGATAGAGGTATAAAAATAGACATAATAGATACAATAGATATACGTATAAAACGCAGACATAATAGATATAATAGATATCGGAATAAAATATAGGCAATAATAGATATAATAGATATACGAATAAAATATAGACATAATTGAAAATATGTAAAAAATATAGACAAAATAGATATAAAAGATATAGGTATAAAATATAGACATAATAGATATAATAGATATAGGTATAAAAATATAGACATAATTGATATAATACTTACAGGTATAAAATAGAGACATAACAGATATAGGTATAAAATATAGACATAATAGATATAATAGATATAGGTATAAAATATAGACATATTAGATATAAGAGATATAGGTAGAAAATATACACAGAGTAGACATAATAGATATAGGTATAAAATATATACAGAATAGATATAGGTATAAAATATAGATCTAATAGATATGATAGATATAGGTATAAAATATACACAAAATAGATATAATAGATATAGGTATAAATTATAGACATAATAGATATAATAGATAAAGGTATAAAATATAGCTATAGTGGATATAATAGATATAGGTATAAAATATCGACTTAGTAGATATAATAGATATAGTTATAAAATATAGACATACTAGATATAATAGATATAGTTATAAAATATAGACATAATAGATATAATATATAGAGGTATAAAATATAGACATAATAGATATAATACATATAGGTATAACATATAGACGTAATAGATGTAGGTATAAAATATAGACATAATAGATATAATAGATATTGGCATAATATATAGACATAATAGTTATAGGTATAAAATATAGACATAGCTGATATAATAGATATAGGTAAAATATATGGACTTAAGAGTTATAATAGATATAGGTATAAAATATAGGCATAATAGATATAATCGATATAGGTATAAAATATAGACATAGGAGATATAGGTATAAAATATAAACATAATACATATAATAGATATAGGTGAAAATATAGACATAAGTGTTTGTAATAGATATAGGTAAAAAATATAGACATAATAAATATAATCGATACAGGTATAAAATATAGACATAATAGATATATGTATAAAGAATAGACATAATAGATATAATAGATATCGGTAGGAAATATAGACACATACAGAAGATACAGGTATAAAATATCGACATAATAGATAGAATAGATATAGGTATAAAATATAGACATAACAGATATAATAGATATAGGTATAAAATATAGACCTAATAGATATAATAGAAATAGGTATAAAATATAGACATAATAGATATAATAGATATAAAATATAGACATAATAGATATAAGAGAGGTATAAAACACAGATGTAATAGATATAGAATATACGTATAAAATATACACATAATAGATATAATAGATATAGACAGATATAATAGATATAGGTATAAAATATAGGCATAATACATATAATAGATATAGTTATAAAATATAGATATAATAGGTAGAGGAATAAATATAGACATAATAGATATAATAGACAGAGGTATAAATATAAACATAATAGATGTAATAGATAGAGGTATAAAATATAAAAATAATAGAATAGATTGAGGTATAAAATATAGACATGAGATATAATAGATAGAGGTATAAAATATAGACAAAATGGATATAATGGATATTGCTATAAAATATAGATATAGAGATATAATATATCTAAAAATCTATATATATAAATCAATATATAAATCTGTATATATATAATATCTATATATAAATCTATATATAAATCTATGTATAAATCATATATATAAAAATCTATATATGAAAATATAGATATAATATATTATATCTATTATATAGATATAATAGATATAGGTATAACAGATAGGCATAATAGATATAATAGATACAGACATAATAGATTTAAATAGATATTGGTATAAAATATAGACATAGTAGATATAATAGATATAAGTATTAAATATAGACATAATAGATATAGGTATAAAATATAGATATAATAGATATAATAGAGGTATAAAATATAGACATAGTAGGTATTATATATAGGTATAAAATATAGACATAATAGATATAGGTATGAAATATAGACATAATAGATATAATGGATATAGGTATAAAATAAAGACATAATAGACATAGGTTAAAATACAGACATAAAAGAAATAATATATAGTTATAAAATATAGACAAAATAGATATAATAAATAGAGGTATAAAATATAGACATAATTGATATAATAGATATAATGGATAGAGGTATATAATATAGACATAATAGTATAATAGAGGTATAAATTATTGACATAATAGATATAATAGATATAGTATAAAATATAGACATAATAGATATAATAGATAGACGTATAAAATTTAGACATAATCGATATAACAGATAGAGGTATAAAATATAGACAAAATAGATATAATAGACATAATAGAGGAATAAAATATAGACATAATATATATAGGAGATAGAGGTATAAAATATAGACATAACAGATGTAATAGATAGAGGTATAAAATATAGACCTAATAGATATTATAGATAAAACTACAAAATATAGACATAAAAGATATAATAGAGGTATAAATATAGACAATAGATATAATAGATACAGTTATAAAATATAGGCATAATAGGTATAATAGATATACATGAAATAGATAAAGTAGATATAGGTATGAAATATAGACATTATAGATATAATACATACAGTTATAAAATATAGACATAATAGATAAAACAGATGTAGTTATAAAATATAGACATTATAGATATAGGTATAAAATAAAGATATAATAGATATACAGAGGTATACAATATAGACATAATAGATATATAGATATAGGTATAAAATGTAGACATAATAGTATAGGCATAAAACACAGACATAATAGATATAATAGATATAGGTATAAAATATAGACATAATAGATACAATAGACATAGGTATAACATATAGACGTAATAGATATAATAGATATAGGTATAAAATATAGACATAATAGGTACAATAGACATAGAAAAAAGAGATATAATAGATAAGGTATAAAATATAGACATAAGAGATATAATAGATATAGTTATAAAATATAGACATAATAGACATAATAGAAGTAGGTATAAAATATAGCCATAATAGATATAATAGATATAGGTATAAAATATAGATATAAGAGATAGAGGTATAAAATAATAGACATAATAGATATAATAGATACAGGTATGAAATACAGGCATAATAGATATTATAGATATAGTTATAATATATAGAAAAAATAGATGTAGTAGACATAGATATAAAATATAGACGTAATAGATATAGGTATAAAATATACACATAATAGATATAATAGATACAGGTATAAAATATAGATATAATAGATATTGGTATAAAATATAGATATAATAGATATAATAGATAGACATAACAGATATAATAGATATAGGTTTAAAATATAGATACAATACCTATAATGGATATGGGTATCAAATATACATATAATACATATAGGTATAAAATATAGATATAGTGGGTATAATAGATATAGGTATGAAATATAGAAATAATAGATATAAAAGACAGTTATAAAATATAGACATCATAGATAAAATAGATATAGGTTTAACATATAGACATAATAGATATAGGTATAAAATACAGACATAATAGATACAGGTATATAATATAGATTTAATACATATATTTACAAAATATTGATATAATAGACATAATAGATATACGTATAAATATAGATATAATAGATAGAGGTATAAAATAGAAATACAATAGATATACGTATAAAATATAGTTATAATAGATATAGGTGTAAAATATAGATATAATAGATATAGGTATAAAATATAGACATAATAGATATAATAGATATAGGTATAAAATATAGACATAATAGATATAATAGATATAGGTATACAATATAGACATAATAGGTATAGGTATAAAATATAGACATAATAGATATAATAGATATAGGTATAAAATATAGACATAGTAGATATAATAGATATAGGTATAAAACATAGACATAATAGATATAGGTATAAAATATAGACATAATAGATATAGATATAAAATATACACCTAATAGATATAAGAGATATAGGTATAAAATATAGATATAGTAGATTTAATGGATATGGGTATCAAATATACATATAATAGATATAGGTATAAAATATCGATATAGTGGATATAATAGATATAGGTATGAAATATAGACATAATCGATATAATAGATATAGGTAGAAAATATAGACATGATAGATATAATAGATATAGGTATGAAATATAGACATAATAGATATAATCGATATAGGTATAAAATATAGACATAAGAGATATAGGATATAAAATATAAACATAACAGATATAATAGATATAGGTGAATAATATAGACATAATAAATATCATATATAGGTATAAAATATGGAAATAATAGACATAATAGATATAGGTATAAAATATAAACATAATAGATATAATAGATATAGGTATAAAATATAGACATAATAGATATAATAGATATAGGTATAAAATATAGGCATAATAGATATAACAGAGGTATAAAATATAGACATAATAAATATAATTGATAGAGTTATAAAATTGGTCTCATTAAGGGGAACATCACACAATGCGGCCTATTATTGGGAGGGGGGAGGGAGGAGGAGGAAGGGATTGCATTGGGGAGTTATACATGATATAAATGATCAATTGATGGGTGCTGACGAGTTGATGGGTGCAGCACACCAACATGGCATAAGCATACATATGTAACAAACCTGCACGTTATGCACAGGTACCCTAGAACTTAAAGTATAATAAAAAAAATATACATATATATAGACATAAAAGATAGATAGAAGGATAAAATATAGACATAATAGATATAATAGATATTGGTATAAAATATAGACGTAATATATACAGGTATAAAATATAGACATAATAGATACAATAGATGTAGGTATAAAATATAGACATACTAGATATAATAGATATAGGTATAAATTATAGACATAATATATATAAATGATACAGGTATAAAATATAGATATAATAGATAAAATAGATATAGGTATAAAATATAGACAAATAGATATAATAGATATAGGTATAAAATATAGACATAATAGATATTATAGATACAAGGTAAAAAATATAGACATAATAGACATAGGTATAATATAGAGACATAATAGATATAACAGACATAGGCATTAAATATAGACATAATAGATATAGGTATAAAAATATAGACATAATACATATAGGTATAAAATATAGACAGATATAATAAACATAGGTATAAAATATAGACATAATAGATATAGGTATAATATATCGACATAATAGATATAATAGATACAAAAAAAATATAGACATAATAGATAAAATAGATATAGATATAAAATACAGACAGAATAGATATAGTATAAAATATAGACATAATAGATATAATAGATATAGGTATAAAATAGAGACATAATAGATTTCATAGATATAGGTATAAAATATAGATATAATAGATAAAATAGATATAGGTGTAAAATATAGACATTATATACAGTTACAAAATATGGACATAATAGTTATAATAGATATAGGTATAAAATATAGATATAATAGATATAATAGATATACGCATAAAATATACACAGAATAGATATAATAGATATAGGTGTAAAATATAGACATAATAGATACAGATATAAAGATACACATAATATATATAATGGATATAGGTATAAAATATAGACAAAATATATAATTTTAAAATACAGACATATTAGATATAGATATAGATGTAAAATATAGACAAAATATATAGTTATAAAATATAGACATAATAGATATAATAGATATAGGTATAAAAGACAGATGTAAGAGATATAACAGATATCGGTATAAAAGATACACATATTAGATATAAGAGATACAGGTATAAAATATAGACATAATAGATGTAATAGGATATACGTATACAATATAGGCATAATAGGTATATTAAATGTAGGCATAACATACAGACATATTAGATATAATAGATATAGGTATAAAATATAGACATAATAGGTACAATAAATACAGGTATAAATTAGAAACATAATAGAAATAATAGATTTAGGCGTAAATATAGATACATAGGTATAGGTATAAAATATAGATATAATAGATATGAAAGATACAAGTATAAAATATAGATATAATAGATATAATGGATATAGGTATAAAATGTAGATATAATAGATATAGATAAATATATAGATATAACAGATATAATAGATAGAGGAGAAAATATAGATATAATAGATATAGGTATAAAATATAAACATAATACATATAGTAGATATAGGTGTAAAATATAGACATATTATATAGGTATAAAATATAGTCATAATTAATATAATAGATATAGATATAAAATATAGACATAACAGTATAATAGATGGAGATATAAAATATAGACATAGAAGATATAATACATTAGGTATTAAATATAGACATAATAAATATAATAGATATATTAAGGAAAATAGAGACATAATAGATATAATCCATATAGGTATAAGATGAGACATAATAGATATAATCGATATACGTATAAAATAAAGAAATATAGATATAATAGATATAGGTATAAAGTACAGATAAAATAGATATATGTGGAAATATATAGATATAATTGATCTAATAGATATAGGTATAAAATATAGATATAATAAATAGGTATAAAATATAGATATAATATTTATAATAGATATAGGCATTAAAATATAGTTAAATAGATATGTTGCCAAAATATAAATATGAGACACAATAACATATAGGTATAAAATATAGATAAAATAGTTATAGGTATAAATTATAGACATAATAGGTATAATAGATATAGGTTTATAATATAGACATGAGATATAATATATATAGGTATAAAATATAGACATAATAGATATAATATATATAGGAATACAATATAGATATAATACATATAGGTATAAAATATACATATAATTGATGTAGGTATAAAATATGGTCATATTCGATATAAGAGGTACAGGTATTAAATATAGATATAATAGATATAGGTACAAAATATAGATTTAATAGATATAATAGATATACCTATAAAATATAGATATAATAGATATACGTATAAATACAGATTTAATAGATATAATATATACAGGAATAAAATATAGATATAATAGACATAATTATAAAAAAATAAATATTATAGATATAATAGATATAGGTAGTAAATAGAGATACAATACGTATAGGTATAAAATATAGTTATAATAGATATAGGTGTAAAATATAGATATAATAGATATAATAGATATAGTTATAAAATATAGACATAATCGATATAATAGATATAGGTATTAAATATAGACATAATAGATATAATATATAGGTATACAATATAGACATAATAGATAAAATAGACAGTTATAAAAGATAGACATCATAGATATAATAGATATAGATATAAAATATAGACGTAACAGATATAGGTATAAATATAGACATAATAGATATAATAGATACAGATATAAAATATAGACATAATAGATATAATACATATAGGTATAAAATAAAGACTAAATAGATATAGGTATAAAATGCAGACATAATAAATATAGTTATAAAATACAGACATATAGATATACCTACAAATATAGACATAACAGTTATAATAGATATGGCGATGAAATATAGACGTAATAGATATAATAGATATAGGTATAAAATATAGCCATAATAGATGTAATAGATATAGGTATAAAATGTAGACATAATAGATATAGGTATAATATATAGACATAATAGATATAATAGACATAGGTATGAAATACAGACATAACAGATATTATAGATATGTGTATAAAATATAGACAAAATAGATGTAATGGACATAGGTATAAAATATAGACATAATAGATATAATAGATATCGGTATAAAACATTGATAAAGTAAATATAATAGGTATAGGTATAAAATACAGGCAGAGTAGATATAACAGATATCGGTATAAAAACATTGATATAGTAAATATAATAGATATAGGTATAAAATACAGACATACTAGATATAATAGATATCGGTATAAAATACACACATAATTGATATAATAGATATAGGTATAAAATATAGACATAATAGATATACGTATAAAATATAGACATAATAGATATAATAGATATAGGTAAATATATAGACATAATATATATAGGTATAAAATATAGACATAATAGATATAATAGACATAGGAATAAAATATAGACATAATAGATATAGGTATAAAATATAGACATAGATATAGGTATAATATTTAGACATAATAGATATAATACATATAGGTATAAAATGTAGACATAATAGATATAATAGATATAGGTATCAAATATAGACATAATAGATATTGGTATAAAATACAGACATAAAGATATAATAGATATACGTATAAAATATACACAGAATAGATATAATAGACATAGGTGTAAAATATAGACATAATAGATATAGATATAAAATATAGACATAATATATATAATGGATATAGATATAAAATACAGACATAATATATAGTTATAAAATATAGCCATAATAGATATAATAGATATAGGTGTAAAATATAGACATAATATATAGTTATACAATATAGACATAATTGTTTATAATAGATATAAGTATAAAATATAGACATAATACATATAGGTATAATATTTAGACATGATAGATATAATAGATATAGGTATAAAATATAGATATAATAGATATAGGTATAAAATATAGTTATAATAGATGTAGGTATAAAATATAGATATAATAGATATAAGAGTTATAGGCATAAAATATAGACATAATAGATATAATAGATATAGGTATAAAATATAGACATAATAGATATAATAGATATAGGTATAAAATCTAGACATAATGGATATGATATATATAGGTATAAAATCTAGACATAATAGGTATAGTTGATATACGTATAAAATATAGACATAATACATATACATATAGATATAAAATATAGACAAAAAGATATAAGATATATTTATAAAATGTAGACATAATAGATATAATGGATATAGGTATGAAATATAGACATAATAGATATAATCGATATAGGTATAAGATATAGACAAAATAGATATAATAGATATACGTATAAAATGTAGACATAATAGATATAATATATAGGTATAAAATATAGATAAAATAGATAAACAGATATAGGTATGAAATATAGATATAATCAATATAGGTATAAAATATAGATATGAGTGTTTTAATGTATATAGGTATAAAATATAGATATAATAGATAGAGTTATAAAATATAAATATAACAGATACAATAGATATAGGTATAAAATGTAGATAAAATACTTGCAGGCATAAAATATACACATAAAAGATATAATAGATGTAGGTATATAATATAGACATAATAGATATAATATATATAGGTATAAAATATAGACATAATAGATATAATAGATATAGGAAGAAAATATAGATATAATATAGGTACAAAATAAGATATAATAGATCTAATTATAAAAAATATAAATGTAATAGATATAATTCATATAGGTAAAAAACATAGATATAATGTATATAGGCATAACATATGGTTATAATAGATATAGGTATAAAATATAGATATAATAGATACAGGTTTAAAATATAGACACAATACATATAATAGATATAGGTATAAAATATAGACATAATAGCTATAAACAGATACAGTTAATAAAATATAGACATAATAGTTATAATTGATATAGGTATAAAATATAGACATAATAGATACAGGTACAATATTTAGACATAATAGATATAATAGATATAGGTATAAATATAGACATAATAGATATCATAGATACAGGTATAAAACATAGACATAATGATGTGATATAGCTATAAATATACACATAATAGATATAATAGTTATAGTCATAAAATATAGACGTAATAGGTATTATAGATATAGGAATAACATAGAAACACAATAGATATAATGGATATGGGTCTACAATATAGACATAATAGATATAATAGATATAGGCATAAAATACAGACATAATAGATATAATTGATATAGGTATAAAATATAGACATAATAGATATCATAGATATAGGTATAAAATACAGACATAATAGATATAATAGATATAGGTACATAATATATCATAATAGATTATAGGTATAAAAGAGAGACATAATAGATAAAAAAAGATATAGGTATGAAAATATAGACATAAGAAGTATAACGTCTACAATATAGACATAATGCATATAATAAATATGGGTAATAAAATAGAGAACATAAATAGATATAGGTATAAAATATAGACATAATAGGTATAATAGATATTGCTATAAAATAGAGACATAAAAGATATAATAGATGTACGTATACGAATGCTTGTGGATTTAAGAGATAGAAATAAATATAGGGATAAAATATAAGATATAAAATACATAATAGATATAGGGTATCAAATATAGATATAATAGATTATCTGTAAAAATATAGTTATAATAGATATAGGTAGTTAGAAAAGTATAGATATATAGAACATCAGAGATATAGTAGTAGAATATAGACAGAATAGACATACTAGATATAGGGTATGAAATATAGACATAATAGATATAATAGATATACGTATAAAATAAAGACATCATAGCTATAATAGATATAGGTATAAAAAATGTAGATATAATAGATATAATAGATATAGGTAAAATATCGACATAACATATATAGGTATAAAGTATAGACAATAATAGATATAATAGATATCGGTATATAATAGAGACATAATACATACAAAAGATATAGGTATAAAATATAGACATAATAGATACAGTAGACATAGGTATAAAATATAGACATAGATAGATATAATAGATATAGTATAAATATAGACATAAGAGATAAGATATATAGTTATAAATATAGACATAATAGATATGATTGATGTAGGTATAAAATATAGATTATAATAGACACAATAGATATAAATACGTACTAAAATATAGACATAATATATGTAATGATACACGTACAAAAATAGATATAATAGATATAGGTAGAAAATATAGATACAAAAGATATAATAGATATATATGTATAAAAATAGATATAATAGATACAGTTTATAAAATATAGACAAGAGATATAATAGACATAGATATAAAAAATATAGATATAATAGATATAATTATATAATATAAATATAATAGATATAATAGATATAGGTAAAAAATATAGATGTAATCTATATAGGTATAAAATATGGTTATAATAAATATAGTTATAAAATATAGATATAATAGATATAAAAGATATAGGCATAAAATATAAACATAATAGGTATGATAGATATATGTATAAAATATTTATATAATAGATATAAGGATATAGGTATCAAATACTAGATATAATATATAGGTATAAAATATAGATATAGAGGATATAATAGATATCAGCAATAAAATATATACATAATTGATATAATAGATACAATTATGAAATATAGAAATAATAAATATAATATATAAAGATATAAAATATAGACATAATAGATATAGGTATAAAAGTACAGACACAATAGATATAATAGATATAGTTATAAAATATGACATAAGAGGTATTATAGATATAGGTATAAAATAAAGACATAATAGATATAATGCATATAGGTAAAATATATACATAATAGATATGTGTGTAAAATATAAACAAAATAGATATGATAGATATAAGTATAAAAATATAACGTAAGAGATATAATAGATATAGGTATAAAAATATAGACATAATAAATATAATAGATACAGGTATAAAATATAGACACAATAGATTAGGTATAAAGTATAGCCATAATAGATATAATAGATATAGGTATAAAATATAGACATAATACATTGAATAGATATAGGTATACAACATAGACATAATAGATGTAATAGATATAGGTATAAAATATAGACATAATAGATATAAGAAATATAGGTATAAAAGAGACATAATAGATTTGATAGATATAGGTATAAAATATAGACATAATAGATATAATAGATAAAGGTATGTAATGTAGATATACTAGATATAGTTATAATATAAAGATATAATAGATATAATTATAAAGTATAAATCTAATAGATATAATAGATATAGGTATTAAATATAGATATCAGAAATATAGGTATAAAATATAGTTATAATAGATATAGTTGTAAAATATAGACATAATAGATATAATAGATATAGGTATAAAATATAGACATAAGAGATTTGATAGTTATAGGTATAAAATATACATATTAGATATAATAGATATAGGTATAAAATATAGACATAATAGATATAATAGATATAGGTATACTATATAGACATAATAGATATAGGTTCAAAATATAGACTTAAGAGATATAATCGATATAGGTAAAAAACATTGGCAAAATAGTTATAGGTATAATATATAGACATAATAGATATAATAGATATAGGTATAAAATATAGATATAATAGATATAATAGAGATTGCTATAAAATATAGACATAATAGATATAATAGATATAGGTATAAAATATAGACGTAATAAATATAATAGATATAGGGTATAAATATAGACATAATAGATATAGGTATAAAATATAGACATATTAGATATAATAGATATAGGTATTAAATATTGACATAATAGATATAGGTATAAAATATAGACACAATAGATACAGGTATAAAATATAGACATAATAGATATAGGTATAAAATATAATCATAATAGATATAATAAATATGGGTATAAAATATAGACTTAATAGACATAGGTAGAAAATATAGACATAATAGAAAAAATATATAGAGGTATAAAATATCGACATAATAGACATAATAGATATAGGTATAAATATAGACATAATAGATATAATAGATATAGGTATAAAATATAGGCATAATAGATATAATAGATAAAGTTATAAAATATAGACATAATAGATAGGGTATAATATTTAGACATAATAGATATAATAGATACAGGTATAAAATATAGACATAATAGATATAATAAATATATTTACATAATATACACATAATAGATATTATAGATAAAGGTATAAAATACAGAAAAAATGGATATAGGTATAAAATAGAGATATAATAGATATAGTAGATATAGTTATAAAATTTAGACGTAATAGATATTATAGATATAGGTATAAAATATAAACAAAATAGATATATTAGATATGGGTATAAATTATAGACATAATAGGTATAATAGATATACTTATGAAATACAGACATAATAGATTAATAGATATACTTATAAAATATAGACATAATAGACAGATAGATATAGGTATAAAATATAGACATAATAGATATGATAGATATAGTTATAAAATATAGACAGAATAGATATTATAGATATAGGTATAAAACATAGACATAATAGATATAATAGATACAGGTAAAAAATATAGATATAATAGATATAGGTTTGAAATATAGATATAATATACATAATAGACATAATAGATATAATAGATATAGGTATAAAATATAGATATAATAGATATAATGGATATGCGTATCAAATATACATATAATAGATACAGGTATAAAATATAGCTATAGTGAATATAATAGATATAGGTATAAAATATTGACATAATAGATATAATAGATATATGTATAAAATATAGACATGATAGATATAATAGATAAAGATATAAAATATAGACATAATAGATATAATAGATATTGGTATACAATATAGACATAATAGATACAGGTATGAAATAAAGATATAATAGATATAATAGATATACGTATAAAATATAGATATAGTAGATATAATTATAAAATATAAATAATGATATAAGAGATATAGGTATAAAATATAGATATAATAGATATAGGTATAAAATATAGTTATAATAGATGTAGGTAATATATTGATATAATAGATATAACAGATATAGTTATAAAAGATAGACATAATAGTTATAATAGATATAGGTATAAAATATAGATATAATGGATATAGATATCAAATATAGATACAATAGATATAGGTATAAAATATAGATATAGTGGATATAATAGATATAGGTATAAAATATAGACATAATAGCTATAATAGATATAGGAATAAAATGTACACATAATACATATAATAGATAAAGATATAAAATATAAACATAATAGATATAATAGATATTGTTATAAAATAAAGACATAATAGATATAGGTGTAAAATATAGACATAATAGATATAATAGATATAGGTAGAAAATATAGACATAAGACGTATAATAGATATAGGTTTGAAATATAGACATAATAGATATAATCGATATAGGTATAAAATATAGAAATAATAGATATAGGTGTAAAATATAAATATAATAGATATAATAGATGTAGGTAAAAAATATAGACTTAAGAGATATAATAGATATAGGTATAAATATAATCGATACAGGTATAAAATATAGACATAATAGATAGGTATAAAGTATAGACAATAGATAATAAATATAGGCATAAAATATAGACATAATTACATATAAAAGATATAGGTATACAATATAGACATAATAGATACAATAGATTAAGTATTAATATAGACATAATAGATATAAGATATAGGTATAAATATAGACATAATAGATATGATATATAGTTTATACAATATAGAACATAATAGATATGATAGATATAGGTATAGAATAATAGACATAATAGATATAATCGATATAGGTATGAAAATACAGACATAATGAATATATAGATACAGTTACAAAATATAGATATAATAGATATATGCATAAAATAATAGACATAATAGGTATGATAAATATATGTAGAAAAATATAGATATAATAGATATAGATTGATATAGGTATCAAAATATAGATATAATAGATATAGGTATAAAATATACATATAGTGGATATAATAGATATAGGCATAAAATATAGACATAATAGATATAATAGATATAGGTATAAATATGAGACATAAGAAATATTATAGATAAGATTAAAATATTTGACGTAATAGATATTGGTATAAGTTCAGACACAAAAGATCATAATAGATATAGGTATAAAATATAGACATGAGAGGTATAATAGATATAGTTATAAATATAGACATAATATATATAATAGATATAGGTAAAATATATAGACATAATAGATATAATTGATGTAGGTATAAAATATATACATAATAGATAAAATAGATATAGGTACAAAATAAAGACATAATAGATATAATAGATATAGGTATAAAATACGATCTAATAGATATAATAGATATAGGTATAAAATATACACATAATTTATACCATAGATATATGTAAAATATAGTCATAATAGATATATGTATAAAATATAATCATAATAGATAATAAATATAGTTATAAAATATAGACATAATAGACATAATAGATAGAGTTATAAAATTGAGACATAATAGATATAATCGACATAGGTATAAAATATAGACATAATAGATATAATAGATATAGTATAAAATATAGACATAATAGGTAGAGGTATAAAATACAGACATAATAGATAAAATAGATAAAGGTATAAAATATAGACATAATAGATATAATAGATATAGGTAGAATATATAGACATAATTGATATAGGTATAAAATATAGACATAATGCATATAATAGATATAGGTATATAATAGAGATATAATGGATATAATAGATATACGTATAAAATATTGACATAATAGATATAATAGATATAGGTATTAAATATAGACATATTAGATATAGGTATAACATATAGACATAATAGGTATAATAGATTTAGGTATAAAATATAGACACAATAGATATAATAGATATACGGATAAAATAAAGACATAATGGATATAATAGATATAGGTATAAAATATACACATAATAGATGTAATAGATATAGGTATTAAATATTGACATAGATATAATAGATAGAGGTATGAAATATAGACAGAATAGATATAACAGATATAGTTATGCAATATAGAGATAATAGTTATAATAGATATAGGTATAAAATCTAGACATAACAGGTATAGGTATAAAATACAGACATAATAGATATAATAGATATACGTGTAAAATATAGACAATAGATATAATAGATATAGTATAAAATATAGACATAATAGCGATAGGTATAAAATATAGATATAATAGATACAGGTATAAAATATACACATAATTGACATAATAGATATTGGTATAACATATAGACCTAATAGATACAATAGATAGATGTATAGACCAATGTCTATATGTATAGACCAATAGATAGGTGTATAGACCAATGGAACAGAATAGAGTCCTCAGAAATAATACCGCACATCTACAGCCCTTTGACAAACCTGAGAGAAACAAGAAATGGGGATAGGATTCCCTACTTCATAAATGGTGCTGGGAAAATTGGCTAGCCATAAGTAGAAACCTGAAACTGGATCCTTTCCTTACCCCTTATACGAAGATTAATTAAAAATGGATTAGAGACTTAAATGTTAGACCTAATACCCTAACAACCCTAGAAGAAAATCTAGGTAGTACCATTCAGGACATAGGCATGGGCAAGGACTTCATGTCTAAAACACCAAAAGCAACGGCAGCAAAAGCCAAAATTGACAAATGGGATCTAATTAAACTAAAGAGCTTTTTCACAGCAAAAGAAACTACCATCAGAGTGAACAGGCAACCTACAGAATGGGAGAAAATTTTTGCAACCTACTCATCTGACAAAGGACTAATATCCAGAATCTACAAAGAACTCAAACAAATATACGAGAAAAAAACAAACAACCCCATCAAAAAGTGGGCAAAGGATATGAACAGACATTTCTCAAAAGAAGATATTCATACAGCCAACAGACACATGAAAAAATGCTCATCATCACTCGCCATCACAGAAATGCAAATCAAAACCACAATGAGATACCATCTCACACCAGTTAGAATGGTAATCATTAAGAAGTCAGGAAACAACAGGTGTTGGAGAGGATGTGGAGAAATAGGAACACTTTTACACTGTTGGTGGGATTGTAAACTAATTCAACCATTATGGAAAACAGTATGGCAATTCCTCAAGGATCTAGAACTAGATGTACCATATGACCCAGCCATCCCACTACTGAGTATACCCAAAGGATTATAAATTATTCTACTACAAAGACACATGCACACGAATGTTTATTGCGGCACTATTCACAATAGCAAAGACTTGGAATCAACCCAAATGTCCATCTGTGACAGACTAAATTAAGAAAATGTGGCACATATACACCATGGAATACTATGCAGCCATAAAAAAGGATGAGTTTGCGTCCTTTGTAGGGACATGGATGCAGCTGGAAACCATCATTCTTAGCAAACTATCACAAGAACAGAAAACCAAACACCGCATGTTCTCACTCATAGGTGGGAAATGAACAATGAGATCACTTGGACACGGGAAGGGGAACATCACGCACTGGGGCCTATCATGGGGATGGGGGAGGGGGGAGCAGGGAGGGATTGCATTGGGGAGTTATACATGATATAAATGATGAATTGATGGGTGCTGACGAGTTGATGGGTGCAGCACACCAACATGGCACAAGTATACATATGTAACAAACCTGCACGTTATGTACATGTACCCTAGAACTTAAAGTATAATAAAAAATATATATATATATAGACATAATAGATATAATAGATATAGGTATAAAACATAGACATAATAGATATAATAGATACGGTATAAAATACAGATATAATAGATATAGGTATAAAATATAGATATAATAGATATAATAGATAGAGGTATAAAATATAGACATAATAGATATAATAGATAGAGTTATAAAATGTAGACATAATAGATGTAATAGATTAAGGTATACATTATAGACATAATAGATATAGGTACAAAATATAAACATAATAGATATAATAGATATAGGTAGAAAATATAGACAAAATAGTTATAGGTATAAAATATAGACATAATAGATATAATAGATATAGGTATAAAATATAGATATAAAAGATATAATAGAGATAGGTATAAAATATAGACATAATTGATATAATAGATATAGGTATAAAATATAGAAATAATAGATATAATAGATATAGGTAAAAAATACAGACATAATAGATATAATAGATATAGGTATAAAATATAGACAGAATAGATATAGGTATAAAATATACACATAATAGATATAATAGATAAAGGTATAAAATATAGATATAATAGATATAGGTATAAAATATAGACATAATAGATATAGGTATAATATTAAGACCTAATAGATATAATAGATATACTTATAAAATATAGACATAATAGATATAATAGATATAGGTATAAAATATAGATGTAATAGATATAGGTACAATATTTAGACATAATAGATACAATAGATATAGGTATAAAATATAGACATAATAGAAATAATAGATATAGGTATAAAACATAGACATAATAGATATAATAGATATAGGTATCAAATATAGACATAATAGATATAATTGATATAAGCATAAAATATAAATAAAATAGATATAATCGATATAGGTACAAAATATAGATATAATAGCTATAGGTATAAAATACGGACATTATAGATATAGGTATAAATATAGATATAATACATATAATACATATAGGTATGAAATATAGACATAATCCATATAATAGATATAGGTATAAAATATAGACATAATAGATATAATAGATAGAGGTATAAAATATCGACACAATAGATAGAAGAGATAGAGGTATAAAATATAGACATAATAGATATAATAGATAAAGGTATAACATATAGACATTATAGACGTAATAGATGTATAAATTATAGACATAATAGATATAATAGATAGAGGTAAAATACAGACATAATAGATATAATACATATAGGTATAAAATATAGACATAATCGGTATAATAGATATGTATAAAATATAGACATAATAGATATAACAGATATAGGTATAAAATATAGACATAATATATATAATGCATAGAGGTACAAAGGACGACATAATAGACATAAGAGATAGATGTATAAATTATAGACATAATAGATACTATTGCTAGAGGTAAAATATAGACAAAATAATCATAATAGATATAGGTATAAAATATAGACATAAAAGATATAATAGATATAGGTTTAAAACATAGACATAATAGATATAGGTATAAAATACAGACATAATAGATATAGATATAGGTATAAAATATAGACATAATAGATATAATACGTATAGGTATAAATATAGACATAATACATATAATAAACATAGGTATAAAACATAGACATAATAAATATCGGTATAAAATATAGACATAATAGATATAATAGATAAAGGTATAAAATATAGACATAATAGTTATAATTATATAGGTATAAAATATAGACAGAATAGATATAATAGATGTACGTATCAAATATAGACATAATAGATAGAATACATAGAGGTAAAATATAGACATAATAGATATAGGAGTAAAATACAGACATAATGGATATAATAGATAAAGGTATGAAATATAGATATAATAGATATAGCTATAAAATATAGATATAATAGATATAATAGATATAGTTATAAAATATAGACATAATAGATATAATAGATATAGGTAAAACTATAGATATAATAGATGTAATGGATATAAGTTTCAAAGATAGATATAATAGATATAGGTATAAAATATAGATATAGTAGATAAAATAAATATAGGTATGAAATATAGACATAACAAATATAATAGATATAGGTAAAAACATACATAATAGATATAATAGATAACGATATAAAATATAGACATAATAGATATAATGGATATTGGTATAAAATGTAGACGTAATAGATATAGGTATAAATTATAGACATAATGGATATAATAGAGAGATGTATAAAACGTAGACATAAGAGATATAATAAGTATAGGTTTAAAATATAGACCTAATAGAAATAATAGACATAGGTATAAAATATAGACATAATAGATATTATAGGCATAAGTATAAAATATAGATATAATAGATATAGATATAAAATATAGATATAAGAGTTATAATAGATACAGGTATAAAATATACACATAATAGATATAATAGATATAGGTATAAAATATAGACATAATAGATAAAAGAGATATACGTATAAAATATAGACATAATAGATGAAATAGATATAGGTATAAAATATAGACCCAATAGGTATAAAAGTTATAGTTATAAAATATAAACATAATAGATAATAGATAGAGGTAAAATATAGACATAATAGATATAATAGATAGAGCTATAAAATATAGACATAATAGATATAATAGATATAGGTATAAAATATAGACCTAATAGGTATAAGAGATATAGTTATAAAATATAGACATAATAGATATAATAGATAGAGGTATAAAATATAGACATAATAGATATAATAGATAGGGAGTAAAATATAGACATATAGATTAATAGATATAGGTATAAAAATAGACATAATACGTATAATAAATGTAGGTATAAATACAGACATATAGGTATAATAGATATAGGTATAAAATAATACATAATAGATACAATATAATAAGGTATGAAACATAGACATAAACATATAATAGACATAGGCATAAAATATAGATACAATAGATATAGGTATGAAATATAGATATAAAGATATAGATACAGGTATAAAATATAGATATAATAGATAATGGATTAGGTAAAATATAGACATAATAGACATAATAGATATAGGTATACATATAGACATAATAGATGTAATAGATATAGGTACAAAATATAGAATAGTACATATAATAGATAGGTATACAATATAGAGTTAATAGATCGGTATAAAATATAGACAAAATAGTTATAATAGATGGAGGATAAATATAGACATATAAATATAGTACATTAGGGAGTAAATATAGACATAGAAAATAAATAGATAAAAATAAAATAGACATAATAGAGATAAAAGATATAGGTATAAAATATAGACATAAAGAATAATAGATATATG
>NW_022142136.1:0-13766 GCF_007565055.1 Rhinopithecus roxellana | reverse complement strand
TTCTGTTTGGGAACATGGACGAGCTCTGGAGCTGGAAGATGGTGATGGCTGCACAACAATGCGAATGTGCTTAATGTCACTGAAGTGTGCACTTAAAATGGGTTGAGACAGTCAAGTTTATGTTATTTTACCATAATAAAAATGGTTTGCTAAAAAAGCAATCATGTCCAGGTGCTGTGGCTCTTGCCTATAATGCCAGCCCTTTGGGAGGCCAAGGCAGAAAGATTGCTTGAGCCCAGGAGTTCTAGACTGGCCTGGGCAACACAGAGAGACCCCATCCCTACAACAACACAACTTGAAATTAGCCAGGTGTGGTGGTGCCCACCTGTGGTCCCAGCTATTTGGGGGACTGAGGCAGGAGAACTGCTTGAGCCTGGGAGGTTGAGGCTGCAGTAAGCCATGATTGCATCACTATACTCCAACCTGGGTAACAAAGCAAGACTCTGTCTCATAAAAAAAAAAATTAAACGAAACACTCAATATAATCTACCATACTAACAGTCAAAAGAAGAAAAAATACATAATTTCACCAACAGATGCACAAAACTGTTTCAATTTTGACATTAATCCATAAAATCCATCATAATGTCTCAGAAAACTAGAAATAGAAAGGAGTTTCTTCAAGCTGATAAAGGGCATCAATGAAAACCTGTTATAGGCGGGAGCAAAAACAGTGGCTCTCATGGAGACAGACAGTAAGTAGGCTGGTGGTTACCAGAGGCCGGGAAGGGTAGAAGGTAGGGGTATGAAGAGGGGCTGATTAATGGGTACAAATATATATTCAGAAAAAAGACCTAGTATCCTATAGATCAGTAGGATGACTATAGTTTACCCTACTATAGATTACAGATTATAGTATAATCTATTGTACATTTCCAAATCGCTAGAAAGGAATAATTAGAATGCTTCTAGCCTAAAGAAAAAACCCAACATGCAATGTATTTAAACCCTTATTTAAGTAAAACTTGTTTTCAGAAAAAAAAAACCAACATGCAAGGTGGTGGATATCCCAGTTTCCCTGATTTGATCTTTACACATAACATGAATGTATTAAATTATCATATGTACCCCAAGTATACGGACATCTATTATGTGTCAATAAAAACAAGCAAGCAAGCCCATTCGGGCGTGACCTTGTTTCACTGAGCTCTGCTTTACTGGACGTCACAGGTGCTGCATTTTAACGAAGTGGAAGGTCTGGGGCAGCCCTGTGTCCAGCAAGTCTATGGCGCCTTTTTCAACAGCATGTGCTTGGTGTGTGTCTCTGTGTCACATTTTGCTAATTCTTGGAATATTTCAAACTGTTTCATTAATATTGTATCTGTGATGGTGATTTGTGATTAGAGATCTCTGATGTTACTATCATAATTGTTTTGGGGTGCTATGAACTGCAATATATAAAACTGCAAGCTTAATCAATGAATGTTGGGTGTCCTGACCCACTGATCAGCCACTCCCCACCTCTCTCCCTCTGCTAGGGTCTCCCTGCTCCCTGAAACACAACAATGTTGAAATGAGTCCAATTAAAACCCTACAGTCGCCTCCATGTGTTCATGTGAGAGGAAGAGCCCCACATCTCTCACTTTAAATCAAAGGCCAGAATTGATGAAGCTTAGTGAGGAAGGCATGTCAAAAGCTGAAACAGGCTAAAGGCCAGACCTCTTGTGCTAGTCAGTCATGTCATGAAAAAAGGAAAAGCTCTTGAAGGAAATCAAGTGTCACTCCAGTGAACACACGAATGATAAGAAAACAAAACAGCCTTATTGCTAACCTTGAGAAAGTCTGAATGGTCTGCATAGAAAATCAGATCAGCCAAACATTCCCTTAAGCCAAAGCTTAATCCAGAGCAACTCTCTTCAACTCCGTGAAGGCTGAGAGCGGTAAGGAAGCTGCAAAAGAAAAGCTGCAAGAGAAAAGCTGGAAGCTGGCAGAAGTTGGTTCCTGAGGGTTAAGGAAAGAAGTCATCTCCATAACAAAAATACCAAGGTGCAGCAGAAACTGCTGATGGAGAAACTGCAACAAGTTGTCCAGGAGATTAGCAAAGAGCATTATTATTATTATTATTATTATTATTTTTGAGACAGAGTCTAGCTCTGTCGCCCAGGCTGGAGTGCAGTGGCGCCATCTCAGCTCACAGTAGCCTCTGCCTCCCAGGTTCAAGTGATTCTCCTGCCTCAGCTTCCCGAGTAGCTGGGAATACAGGTGTGGTCCACCACGCTTGGCTAATTTTTGCATTTTCAGTAGAGACGGGATTTCACCATGTTGGCCAGGCTGGTCTTGAAGTCCTGACCTCAAGTGATCCGCTGGCCTCAGCTTCCCAAAGTGCTGGGATTACAGGCGTGAGCTGTAATGAATGCAAAGGAAAAGCTAAGAGAAAACAAAACAACCTTATTGCTGGCATGGAGAACATTTTAAGAGCATTTTATTATTTCTTTCTTTCTTTTTGTTTAAGACAGAGTCTTGCTCTGTCACCCAGGTGGGCAGATTGCTTGAGCTCAGGAATTTAAGACTAACCTGGGCAACACAGCAAAACCTATCTTTAGAAAAACAAGACAAAACAAAACAAAAATTAGCTGTGTGTGTGTTGGTGTTGGTGTGTGCCTGTAGCCCCAGCTACTCAGGAGGGTGAGGTGGGAGGACTGAGTCCAGGAGGTTGAGGCTGCAGTGAGCTGTGATTGAGCCACTGAACTCCAGCCTGGGTCACAGAGTGAGACCCTATTCCAAAAAAAAAAAAAAGAACATCATAAGGTGATTGATTGCTGCCACAGACAGTGATTTCTCTCACAGATCTGGGCAACAAGAATTGAAAACCTTCTGGAAAGGATTCACCATAGTAGATGCCATTAAGAGCATTTGTGATTCATGGAAAGAGGTCAACAAAATCAGCATGAACAGGAGTTTGGAAGAAGCTGGTTCCAAACCTCATGGATAACTTTGAGGGGGTCAAGACATCAGTGGAGGAAGTCACTGCAAATGTGGTGGAAACAGCAAGAGAATTCGAATTGGAAGTGGAGTCGGAAGATGGAACTGAATTGCTGCAATCTCATGATCAAACCGGAATGGATGAGGTGCTGTTTCTTTCGGACGGCAAAGAAAGTGGTTTCTTGAGATTGAATCTGCTCCTGGTGAAGATGCTGTGAACATTGTTGAAACGACAACAAAGGATTCAGAATATTCCATAAACTTAGTTGATAAAGAAGTGGTTGGGTTTGAGAGGAATGACGCCCATTTTGAAAGATCTACTGTGGGTAAAATGCTATCAAATAGCAGTGCATAAGACAGAAAAGTTTAGTGAACAGAAGACTCCATCAGTGCAGCAAACTTCATCATCGTCCTATTTTAAGAAATTGTCGGCTAGGCCCAGTGGCTCATGCCTATAATCTCAGCACTTTGGGAGGCTGAGGCAGGTGGATCATGAGGTCAGGAGATCGAGAACCATCTTGGATAACATGGTGAAACCCCCATCTCTACTAAAATACAATTAGCTGGGTGTGGTGGCGTGTGCCTGTAATCCCAACTACTTGGGAGGCTAGGCAGGGAAATTGCTTGAACCTGGGAGGTGGAGGTTGCTGTGAGTTGAGATCACACCACTGTATTCCGGCCTAGCAAGAGAGCAACTACTCACGGTCTCAAAAAAAAAAAGAAGATATTGTCACAGTCACCCTAACCTTCAGCAACCACCGCCCTGATCAGTCAGCGGCTGTCACTGTCAAGGCAAGACCCTCCACCAGCAAGAAGATTATGACTTGCTGATGGCTCAGATGACCCTCAGCAATTTTTTTTTAGCAATAAAGTGTTTGTAAGTTAAGGCACGTACTTTGTTTTTTTAGACATAATGCTATTGCACATTTAATATACTACAGTATAGTATAAAACATAACTCCTTTTTTTTTTTTTTTTGAGAGGTTCTCGTTCTGTTGCCCGGGCTGGAGCATAATAGTGTGATCACAGTTCACTGCAGCTTCAGCCTCCTGGGCTCAAGCAGTCCTCCCACCTCAGCCTCTTGAGTAGCTGGGACCACTGGCGCATGCCAATCATACCCAGCTAATTTTTTTAAATTTTATGTAGAGACAAGGTCTGGTTACAATGTCCAGGCTGGTCTCAAATTCCTGGCCTTAAGCGATTTTCCTGCCCCAGCCTCCTAAAGTGCTTCTCCAAACAACATTTCTTTTCTTTTTTCAGATAGGGTGTCACTATGTAACCTAAGCTGGAGTGCAGTGGTGTGATCCAGCTCACTGCAGCCTCGACTCCCTGGGCTCAAGTGATCCTCCCACCTCAGCCTCCCAAGTGGCTGGGACCTCAGGCGTGAGCCATCAGGCCCAGCCTAATTTTTTTTTTATTATTTATAGAGATAAGGTCTCACTATGTTGCCCAGGCTGGTCTCAAACTCCCAGGCTCGAGTGATCCTCCTGCCCTTGGCCCTCCCAAAGTGCTGGGATTACAGGTGTGAGCCACTGGCACTGGCCCAGCATTTCAACTTTTTTTGTGTGTGTGACAGGGTCTCGCTCTGTCACCCAGGCTGGAGTACAGTGGCATGATCTTGGCTCACTGCAACTCTGCCTCCCAGGCTCCAGTGATCTTCCTGCCTCAGCCTCCAGAGTAGCTGGGACTACAGGTATGCACCACCACACACAGCTAATTTTTTGTATTTTTTGTAGAGATGGGGTTTCGCCAGGTTGTCCAGGCTGGTTTTGAATTCCTGAACTCAAGGAGATTGAATGATCTGCCCGCCTCAGCCTCCCAAAGTGCTGGGATTACAGGCATGAGCCACTGTGCCCAGCCCTAGCATTCTTAATAGTAAAGGCAGTATGTTCCCCTTATGGGAACGAAGCAGGGGTGGCTGCTCTCACTACTTCCGCTCATTCAGCAGCATACTAGAGACTTCACCAATGCAGTAAGTCAAGAAAATAAAAAAGGTCATCTAGATTTACAAATAAAAACTGCCTATATGAAGACATGATGCTCTATGTAGAAAACCCAAAGAATCTATAAAAAAGCAAAGCCACAGGATACACGGTAATATCTAAAAATCAATTGTATATTCTATACACTAACAATGAACAGTTAGAAATTGAAATGAACAAAACTGTAACATTACCATGGCAGTAAAAACAAAATAGCTTTTAAAATCTAACAAAATACCAGAATATCAGACTCTACATGCTGAGAATTACAAAACACTGGTGAACAAAATCGAAGAAGACCTAAATAAATGTAGAAATGTACTGTTTTCATGGATTGGAAGACTGAATATCATCAACAAGATGACTCTAAAATTTAGAGAGAAAACAGAGGAACTAAAATAGCCAAAACATGATCAAAAAAGACCAAGATGGAAAACTCACATTAACCTGACTCCAGAACTTACTGTAAAGCATCCAGGTGCAGCAGCTCATGCCTGTCTATCCCAGCATCCAGGCGCGGCAGCCCACACCTGTCATCCCAGCAACTTTGGGAGGCCGAGGCAGGTGGATCACTTGAGGCCAGGAGTTCGAGACCAGCCTGGCCAACATAGTGAAACTCCATCTCTACTAAAAATACAAAACTTAGATGGGCGTGGTGGTGCACGCCTGTAATCCCAGCTACTCAGGAGGCTGAGGCTAGGAGAATTGCTTGAACTGGGAGGTGGAGGCTGCAGTGAGCCAGCATGGCACCATTTGACTCCAGCCTGAGTAACAACAGAGCAAGACTCTGTCTCAAAAACAAAACAAAAGAAACCTTAAAGCCATGGAAAGACAGTGTGGTACTGATGACAGATGATGACAGATTCCACAGAATGAGCGGAGCTGCAGCATTAGAGATAATCCATACGGTTTCCTGATTTTTGACGAAGATGCAAGGCAATTTGTCAATGTACAGAGAAGAGTGTTCTCAACACGTGGTGCTGGGACAACTGGGACATTCACATGCAAAAAAACGAGCCTCAAGCACACCTCAACAAAAATTAACTCAAAAGGCTGGGCACGGTGGCTCACGCCCGTAATCCTAGCACTTTGGGAGCCCGAGGTGGGAGGATCACCTGAGGTCAGGAGTTTGAGACCAGCCTGTCCAACACGGTGAAACCCTGTCTCTACTAAAAATATAAAAATTAGCCTGGTGTGTTGGTGCACGCCTGTAGTCCCAGCTACTTGGGAGGCTGAGGCACAAGAATTGCTTGAACCAGGAGGTGGAGGTTGCAGTGAGCTGAGATCACACCATTGCACTCCAGCTTGGGCAATAGGAAGAGACTCCATCTCAAAAAAAAAAAAAACTAAAAATGAATCATAGGCCTATATGTGAATCCTAAAACTTAAAACTTTTAGGCCAGGCACAGTGGCTCACACCTGTTAATCCTAGCACTTTGGGAGGCCGGGGCGGGGGATCACCTGAGGTCAGGAGTTCAAGAACAGCCTGGCCAACATGGTAAAATTCTGTCTCTACTAAAAATATATAAAAAATTAAAAATTAGCCAGGCGTGGTAGTGCATGCCTGTGATCCAGCTACTCGGGAGACTGAGGCAGGAAAACTGCCTGAGCCTGGGAGGCGGAGATTGCAGTGAGCCAAGATTGTGGCACTGCACTCCAGCCTGGGCAACAGAGCGAGACTCCATCTCAAGTAAACTGGCCATTAAAAAATAATTAAGGCCCGGAGCGGTGGCTCAAGCCTGTAATCCCAGCACTTTGGGAGGCCGAGACGGGGCGGATCACGACGTTAGGAGATCGAGACCATCCTGGCTAACATGGTGAAACCCCATCTCTACTAAAAATACAAAAAACTAGCCGGGCGAGGTGGCGGGCGCCTGTAGTCCCAGCTACTTGGGAGGCTGAGGCAGGAGAATGGCGTGAACCCGTGAGGCGGAGCTTGCAGTGAGCGAGATTGCGCCACTGCACTCCAGTCTGGGCGACAGAGCGAGACTCCGCCTAAAAAAAAAAAAAAAAAAAAAAAAAAAAAAAAATTAAAACTTCTGCTCTCTGAAAGACAGGTTAAGGAAGCAGAAAGACAAGAGTGCAACAGACCTGCAAGACAATATTATGGGCAGGCCGCAGTGGCCCATACCTATATCCCAGCACTTTGGGAGGCTGAGGCAAGTGAATCACTCAAGGTCAAGAGTCAGAGATCAGCCTGGGAACATAGGCTGTCTCTATTCAAGAACAAAACAGTATGTATTAAAGTTAAAAAAAAAAAAGAAAAAGAAAACAAAATATTTATAAGCCATAAATCCAACAAAGGACTGTGCCCAGAATATAGAAAGATCTCTCAAAATTTGATAATAAGAAAACAACCCCAATTGGAAAAATGGGCACAAGAAGTGCCACCCATGGTGGCTGGCGCATGCCTGTGGTCCCACCTACTTGGGAGGCTGAGGCAGGAAGATCACTTGAGCCCAGGAATTTGAGCCCGCAAGGAGCCATTATCGTGCCACTGCACTCTAGCCTTGGCAACAGAGTGAGGCTTTGTCTCTAAAAAATTAAAAACAAAACAAAAATTTAAATGGAAAAAAAAAGGAAAGTTAGGTGGGTAATAGAGATAAAACGGCAAAATAATAACTAATTCTAATCTTTAACTCATGTTTCTCCAAAAACCTTGAAGGGGAATCTACATCCAAGCGAGACTCCCTGGATTTGTCTTCTTCTCCCCAGTGGCCCTGCACCTGACTGCTCCAGAATCATTTGGCCACCCCTTGGGCTTCACCACAGAGCCCAGCACCCAGTGGGACACCACAGGGCCTGCCACTGCCACTCACCCCCTCTGCAGTGTGTCTGGCAAACACCCCAAGGCCCACTTGTCTCAGAGCAACATGTCCTGCTTTGCTCTTTGACATTTTATCACAAATAATTTGAACATGCAAAAGTAGAAAGGTCGTTACACTGAACCCCACACATCAAGCAATGCAGACTGAGAGGCTCCACAGAAGAACAGCAAGGTGCTATGGTTAAAACACGAGTGCTGGGGTGTGGTGGCACGCACCTGTCATTCTGGCACTTTTTCAGGCCGAGGTGGGAGGGCTGCTTGAGCTCACGAGTTCAAAAGCAACCTGGGCAACATAGTGTGATCCCATCTCTACAAAAAATAAAAAATTAGCCAGGTGTGGAGGCATGAGCCTGTAGTCCCAGCTACTCAGGAGGCTGAGGGAGGAGGATCGCTTCAGCCCAGTTCAAGGCTGCAGTGAGCTGTGATCTCGCCAGTGTACTCCAGTCTGGGTGGCAGAGCGAGACCCAGTCTCAAAAGTAATAATTATTATTATTATATAGATAAAAATATTTGAGTCTGTGAGATACATCTATTCAAAATGGTTTTCTTTTGGTTTTAGAAAACCTTAATAACGTTTTCTAATATTCAAAGAAACTTCCAACTCCCAAACCTTGGGAACTAAAAGACTAAAACAGAGGCCTTGGCTCTCCAGGTCATGCCTAATGACTCATGGAGCTGCTGTGAAGACGCTGAGGTCAGAATCAGCTGAGCTGGTGGTGGCCCACCTGCTGGGGCCTGCAGAACAGACACGTGCGCAGCTTCCCTCACTGACGACCACGCACTTAGAGGCAACATCACAGCATACTCTCCCCGAGCTCTGATGTTTCCAGATAAATTCACGTATCCACTTGGGGCCAGCAGGCACTAGAGTGATGGTCACGAGAACACAAGGAGGGCGGCGTCTCTGTTCTCAGCTGGCCTTGGTGGACAGACCAGCTTTGCCAACTTGAAGAACCAGACCCAGAGCCAGGGACTTGAGTGCCGACGTGCTCAGCAGCCAGCGGGCAGCAGTGCAGGGTGACAGAGGCTGTCTAGACCATCTGTGGTTTATTTTGCCACGTTCTGCCTTGCTCTCCTTCAAGAGACATTGGCATTTGTACAGTAACTTCTTAAATAGAAAAGCCCCAAATAGGACAAACTCTCTATTTCCTTCCGCTTCTGCATTCTGAGTCCCGGGAGCTGCCGAGAGGACTGCTCAGTGCAGAGGCTCTGACTCAGAAACCAGAGGGAGCCGGGCACACTGGCGATGTGCCTGCAGTCTCATGGGGCTGAGGCGGGAGGGCCGCTTGATCCCAGGAGTTCCAGGCTGCAGCGTGCTATGATCACACCTGAGAATAGCCACTGCACTCCAGCCTGGGCACAGAGCAAGACCCTGTCTCTAATTAACAAACAAAAGACAGCAGAGGGCAACCTCCGCACGCAGACTGCAGCCCACACACATCCACCCTCTGCCGGGCCAATGGCTCCTGATGAGAGTGCCTAACACAGGTCAGGGGCAAGCGTGGGCCTAGGAGGCAGGTGAGGTGGCAGCCTCTTACCTCCTGCTCGGGGGGCAGCGCGCACTGCTGCACGATGTACTCAATCATCACCTCACCTCCAGGCTGCTCCAGGTAGCCGTGGTGGGCCATGGCACTGATCACCTGCACCACTGCCCGCTTCACCTGCCCAGAACAAATGGGAGATCAGGAAGGGGATGCAGAGACTGCCATGCCAGTCCAGCCAGCAGAGAGGAACCTCACTCTTCCTCACACCCACACCCACACGTGCCTGCACCTGCAGCTACACTGACACCTGGACCTGGACCTACCCCCACATCTGTACCTGGATCTACCTGCACCCACATCTGGGCCTGCACCTGTACTCACACCTGTACCTACCTGTATCCACACCTGGGCCTGTACCCACATACCTGCACCAACACCCACACTATACCCACACCTATGCCTGTACCCACACTTGCACCTGTGCCTGCATCCATACCTGCACCCACATCCACACCTAAGCCTGCTCCCACACCCATACCCATACTTACCTGCATCCACACCTAAGCCTGCTCCCACACCATATCTATACCTACCTACCTGGGTCTGCACCCACACCTGTAGCTGGACGTACCTGTACCCGCCTGCACCTGTGTCTGCCTTTTTCTCTGTCCCTAGGCTGTGTGGAGGTCCCTTCGCCCCCAGAAGGCAGCCTTCCCTCTGCAGAGGGCTCCTCCCAAAGCCACCCTGCCCCCATGCTGCCTGTGCATCTGTGGCTGCCCTTCCTAGGCTCCAGATACACCGTCCCTCCCTCCGGGGCTCGCCCTGGCCTCAGGGGATGGGGCTGAGGTCCTTCTGAGCTAGCTTCTCTCGTGTGATCCCCATGTTTCCTGCGTGCACCATAAATCTAGTCCTGAATCTGCAGTTATCACCCAAACAATCCTAGGAGTTGAGCCTGCATGTCCAGCCTCACCCAGTAACTCGAAGGCACAGCCAGGCCAATGTGGCCAAACCAGCCATTCCCCTGAGCCATGGCTTCCGCCCGTGCTGCCTCCCTGGGGATCCTTTTCTCCAGCATCGCGACCATGCCTTTGCCCCTTCAGCTGTCTGGTCCAGTGTCCCCACCCCGAGGAGGCTTCTCTGAGCACCTCCTCCTGGTGCTATCTCAGGGAACAGGGTGGGTGTTGAGGAGCGAGCCGGTTGGTCCCAGACTGCACAGACTGTGTGTGTTAACCACCTGGCATTGCAGGCGTCCAAAAGGACCAGAAAACCCTGTCAGGTGGCATGTTGGGAAGAGCTCTGAACGTTGGGGAGTGTGTGGGCACGTAAGGGGCACCGCAACAGAGGTGGCACGGGGTCCGTTCAGTAGCTTCTGGGGAAACACAGCAAGAGTCTCACAGAAGGACCCAAGAGGAGGCAAAGGCCGGAGCAGCCCCAGAGGGCTGGGCTCTCTGCTCCCCTTGTAGCAAGCAGGTCCTACCCAAGACAGCAGCCCCTGGGTAACCTGAGTGCAGTCCTCACTTTCGCAAAGATCCACCCACCCAAAGACAGGCCTGGCCTCTGCCCTGGGGTCCTGGGAGGTCATCACGAAGCCCCAAATATCTGGCCTGGTAAGAATGTTCTTGTCCACCTGGGTCTTGGGCCACACCAGATGGTCTCATGTGACAGGTGGGGCTACGGGCCACGTGCATCAGCTCCACCTCCAGGGGGGCTAGAGACAGCTCAGCCACGAGGGGCACCAACCGGGTCCACATGACAGACCCCAGGCAGGAGCTTCCCTAGTTCTGATGCTCTGTGTGCGCTGACTCACATTGCTGCTGAGAGGAGGGGCGGGGGGTCTAACGCCGTCTGTGACCCCAGGGGAGGATGGGTGGGAGCTCTGTGTGTGGGCCCTCCTGGATTCTGTCCCAGGCACCCCAGCCATGACTGACGTGGACCTGCATCCTTTCGCTGCAATCACAATGAGCATAGCAGCACGGTGAGCTCCGGGTCCTTCTAGAGAATCACTGAGCCTGAAGGAGGGCTAGGGACCCGCGGGCCTTAACTGGTGCCAGTGTAGGGTGGTCTTGGGGATTGTTTCCTGAGTGAGATGTGGGAAAAGCACCAGCCACACACTGAATGGCACACTGTCATCCTTTGTTCCCAAGCTCAGTCCAGTCGAGGGTGGTGGCCGCCTGGTCGGTGGGGTGACCTCACAGCATGGCCTGGCCACACCCTGCAGCTGCCTGGGGTGTGGTGGTGCAGCCTGGGCTTGCCCATGTGGTTTACCTTGCTGTTGGTGTCCAGGAGAGGAAGCCTCATGGAAGAGAGGATAAAGGGCTTTTTATCTTCCATCTGAGCAGCTGCAAGAAACAAACAGGACAGCTCAGTCTACCACTGAGATGAGGACCTCAGGGTCCCATATCCACATCACCAGGGGTCTGGCCTCCCCGTGGTCCCTGTGTAGGAGGAAGAGGGAGCATAAGCAAAGCATGCCCACTTTTCTTCAGGGGACAAATAATTCACTTTCCTCAAATAACATCGTTCTAACCTAATTCAAAAGCTAAGTGGCTGGCAGTTTAGGGCGGTCGTAGAAGAATGGCCTGAGTCAGGTACACCCAGGTTCCAACGCCAGGGAAGTTCCTTCAGTGTTTCTCAAGTGCTACAAGCGTCAGAATCACTGGAAGGCAGATTAAGCACTGGGGCAGGGTCCTCTCCTGCTCCCCCTCCAGGCGCTGACTCAGCAGGTCTTGGGGGGCTCAGGTGTGCATTTCTCACACGTTCCAAGGTGAGCTAATGCTGCTGGTCTGGGGATCCCCTTGAGAACCATCAACAGGGCCTTCATTTTCTGACATTTAAACGGGGATAAAAAGTGGATATCAAAGAGTGGCTGAGAGACTATAACGATGAAGGATGCTGGGAGCAGTGCAGGTGCCCTCTGAGGCCCACTGCACAGGACAGGACTGCTGTCCCACACAGCAGTCCTCGGAGAGAAGGGTCACCACAGCCCCCATGCCACGGATGAGCAACTTGAGGCCCCAGGGACTGTGGAGGCAGCCTCTTCATGCCTGGAACTCAATGTCTTAAACCTGCACAGAAACCCCATGCCCCGGCCACTCAATGCGGGCACACCCGGGTAGAACACCTTGTCCCTCACTGTCGGTTTCCAGGCCAGCTGCAGCTCTCTATGCCAAGTTCCCCTAATGAATGCTCTGAGTTGGCATTTAGCGCTTCTTTGGGATCCCAGCTGGTCTTTTCTCTGAGGGTTTGGGACACTCCCTTATAGGAACTCCCCTGTCACATCTGGGGCAACTCCAGTCCTGGGTTAGGAGGATGAAACAGACGTGTGCCATAGAAGCTCAGAAAAGACAGGTTCCAGATCTAACCATGACACACAGAATAGTGCTTTTAGAAGATGCTGTAGAAGGATCTTCATAGCCTCAGAACTGGGAAGTATAGAAGGCAATAAGAAAAGATGTAAGGGGCTGGGCGCAGTGGCTCATGGCTGTAAACCCCAGCATTTTGGGAGGGCCAAGGTGGGTGGATCACTTGAGTCCAGGCGTTTGGAGACCAGCCTGGACAACATGGACACACCCCTTCTGTACTAACCCCTTCTGTACTAAAAAATACAAAAATTGGTCAGGTGCAGTGGCTCACGCCTGTAATCCCGGCACTTTGGGAGGCAGAGGCGGGCGGATCATGAGGTCAGGAGATCGAGACCATCCTGGCTAACACGGTGAAACCCCGTCTCTACTGATAATACAAAAAATTACCCGGGCATGGTGGCAGGGCGCCTGTAGTCCCAGCTACTCGGGAGGCTGAGGCAGGAGAATGGCGTAAACCCGGGAGGCGGAGCTTGAAGTGTGCCAAGATTGCGCCACTGCACTCCAGCCTGGGCGACACAGCAAGACTCCGTCTCAAAAACAAACACAACAACAACAAACCCCAAAAATCAGCTAGGGGTAGTAGTACATGCCTATAGTCCCAGCTACTAGGGAGGCCGAGGCATGAGAATCACTTGAGCCCAGGAGGCGGAGGTTGCAGTGAGCTGAGATCACACCACCACACTCTAGCCTGGGCCACAGAGCGAGATCCTGTCAAAACAGGGGAGGGGAGGGGAGCGGAGCGGGGAGGGGAGAAGGGGAGGGAAGAAGGGGAGGGGAGAAGGGGAGGGGAGGGGAGGGGAGAGAGGAGGGGAGGAGAGGAGGAGGGGAGGAGGGGAGGAGGGGAGGAGGGGAGAGGAGAGGAGAGGGAGGGGAGGTGGGAAGGGGAGGGGGGAGGGGGAGGGGAGAGGAGGGGAGGGGAGGAGGGAAGGGGAGGGGAGGAGGAGAAAGGAGAGGGGGGAGGTGGGAAGGGGAGGGGAGGAGGGAAGGGGAGGGGAGGAGGGGAGAGGAGGAGGAGGAGGGGAGGTGGGAGGGGAGGGGAGGAGGGAAGGGGAGGAGGAGGGGAGAGAGGGGAGGAGGGGGACAGGAGGGGAGGAGGGGGAGGAGAGGAGGGGAGGGGAGGTGGGAAGGGGAGGGAGGGGAGGAGGGGAGAGGAGAGGAGGGAGGGAGGAGGGAAGGGGAGGGGAGGAGG
>NW_022142135.1:0-11415 GCF_007565055.1 Rhinopithecus roxellana | reverse complement strand
TGAGCGAGGTGGCGGGCACCTGTAGTCCCAGCTACTCAGGAGGCTGAGGCAGGAGAATGGTGTAAACCTGGGAGGCGGAGCTTGCAGTGAGCTGGGATCCGGCCACTGCACTCCAGCCTGGGCGACAGAGCTAGACTCTGTCTCAAAAAAAAAAAAAAAAAGAAAAAAAAGAAAAGAAAAGGTAAGAAAGAAAAAAAAAAAAGAGTTTTATCATTTTAGGTCTTACATTTAGGTCTTGGATTCATTTAGAGTTGATTTTGTGTATAGTGTAAGGGTCCAGGTTCATTCATTTGCATGTAGATATCCAGTTTTCCTAAAATCATTTGTTGAAAAAACTCCTTTCTCCACTGACTAGTCTGGGGACCCTAATTTAAAAACTATTGGACTATATGTATGAGAGTTTATTTCTGGACCCTGTATTCTTTTAATTTTTTAAAATAATTTCTCACTTTTGATTGTCATCCTTGCACAGGGGCCATGCTAATCTTCTCTGTATCTTTCCAATTTTAGTACGTGTGCTGCCAAAATGGGCACTTCTGGGCTTTCTTTTCCATTCCATTATTCTATATGTCTATCTGTATGCCAATACTACACAGTTTGTTTGTGTTTTTTGAAATAACGTCTCACTCTGTTGCCCAGGCTGGAATACAGTGGCACAATCTTGGCTCACTGCAGCCTCAACCTCCTGGGTTCAAATAATCCTTCCACCTCAGCCTCCTGAGTAGCTGAAACTACAGGTGTGCACCACCATGCCTGGCTAATTTTTGTATCTTTTGTAGATGGGGTTTTGGCCCGGCTGGACTATACTGTTTTGATCACTGTGGGTTTGTTAATAAATTTTAGAATTAGGAAGTGTGAGACTTCCAACTTTATTTTTTATTTTTTTATTTTTTTTTTTAACAGGTCTCTCACTCTGCACCAGGCTGGAGTGCAGTGGCCATCTCGCTCATGCAACCTCCACCTTTCAAGTGATTCCCTGCCTCAGCCTCCTGAGTAGCTGGGATTACACGCACTCACCACTATGCCCGGCTAATTATTTTTTTTGTTTTTGGTAGAGACGAGATTTCTTTTCTTTTCCTTTCTTTCTTTCTTTCGACGGAGTCTTGCTCTGTTGTCCAGGCTGGAGTGCAGTGGCACAATCTCGGCTCACTGCAACCTCCGCCTCCTGGGTTCAAGCAATTCTCCTGCCTCAGCCTCCCGAGTAGCTGGGATTACAGCATGCAACACCATGCCCTGCTAATCTTTGTATTTTGGTAGAGACAGGATTTCACCATGTTGGGCAGGCTGGTCTCATACTGTGACCTCAGGTGATCCACCCACCTTGGCCTCCCAAAGTGCTGCAATTACAGGCATGAGCTACCGCAATTACAGGTGTGAGCTACTGTGCCCGGCTTCAACGTTGTTCGTTTCAAGATTGCTTTAGCTGTTCAGGAACCCTGGCATCTGAATTTTAGAATGGGTTTTTCTATTTCTTCAAAAAATGCCCTTGAGATTTGATAGAAATTGTATTAAATCTATAGACTGCTTTGGTTAATATCAACATCTTAGCAGTATTACGTGTTTTAACCCACAAACACAGGATAGCTTTCCATTTATTTGTCTTCTTTAATTTCTTTTGGCCATGTTTTGTTTCTTTTCTTTTCCTTTTTCTTCTTTCTTTCTTTCTTTCTTTTTCTTTTTTCTTTTCTTTTCTTTTTCTTTTTCTTTCTTCTTTCTTTTCTTTTTCTTTCTTTCTTTCTTTCTTTCTTTTTCTTTCTTTGAGACTGGGTTTTGCTCTGTTGCCTAGGCTGCTGGAGTGCAGTGGTATAATCATGGCTCACTATAGCCTTGACTTCCCAGGCTCAAGTGATCCTCCCACCTCAGTCCCCTGAGTAGCTGGGACTACAGTTGCAAACCACCATGCCTGGCTATTTTTTAATTTTTTTTTGTAGAGACAGAGTCTTGCCAAATTGCCCAGGCTGGTTTTGAACTCCTGGGTTCAAGCAATCCACCTGCCTCAGCCTCCGAAGTGCTGGGATTACAGGCATGAGCCACTGTAACTGGCAGTAGTTTTAGTGTGTCATTTTTACCTCCTTGACTGAGTTATTCCTCAATATTTTTTGATGTTATCATTAATGGAATTATTTTCTTAATTTCCTTTTGGATTATTCATTGTTAGTATATAAAAGTGCAGCTGATTTTTGTATGCTGTGATTGTATCCTGCAGCTTTGCTGAATCCGTTTTTTGGTTCTAACAGATGTTTTTGGTGGAATATTTGTGGTTTTCTACCTAAAAGATCATGTTGTCTGTGAACATAGATAATTTTATTTCCTCCTTTGCAATTTGATGCATTTTTGTTTTGTCTTGCCTAATTGATTGGCTAGGACTTTCAGTGCTATGTTAAATAAAAGTGGTGAAAGTGGGCATCCTTGTTTTGTTTCTGATCTTGGAGAAAAAGTTCTCAGTCTTTCAGCATTGAACATGATGTTAGTTGTGTGTGCTTCTTATATATGGCCTTTATTATGTTGAGGCAGTTTTCTTTTCTTTTTTTTTTTTTTGAGACAGGGTCTCACTATGTTGCCCAGGCTGGACTCAAACTCCTGGGCTCAAGTGATTCACCTCCTCAGCTTCCCAAAGTGCTGGGATTACAGGTGTGAGCCACCACACCCAGTCATGGTTTTCTTCTAATGTCATACATCTTTATTATCATATATCACATTGTTGATTTTCATATGTTGAACCATCCTTGCATTCCAGGAATAAATCTTACTTAGTCATCATTGTATAATATTTTAGTTGTCCTACTGAACTCTATTGGCTCATATTTTGTTGAGAATTTCTATGTCAATATTCACCAAGAATATTGATCTGTAGTTTTCTTTTCTTGTAGTGTCTGTCTGACTTCCATATCAGGATAGCGCTGGCTTCATATAATGAATTTGGAAGTATTCTTTCCTCTTCAATTTTTTTTGAAATTAATTGAAATGCATATAAATCTACTTTTAATAATGTCTGTGGTTAGCATTCAGTTTGCAAGATTCCTGAAAACTTAACAATGGGCTCTCCTGAGCTTGGATGAACTAGCTCCAGCACCATCCTGAAGGTGATCATGCTTGAGGAGCCCTAAAGTGTTCATTTTGTTGTTAACAAGATTCTGTACAGAAAGAAGGAAAGAGACTACTTTTTTTTTTTGTTTAAATTAAGACAGGGTTTCACCAAGTTGACGAGGCTGGTCTCAATCTCCTGACCTCATGTGATCCACCTGCCTTGGCCTCCCAAAGTGTTGGGATTACAGGTGTGAGCCACTACACCCAGCCAGAAAAGGGACTACTTTTTAATTGAGAAAGGGAACTATTTCTTACTTGCTGAGAAGAAATGCTTTTCCTGATGAGTTCATATGCCTAACAAAAGGACATACATAGAAGTTTTTATTGAAACTGTACTTACATTATAGTGGTTAAAGGGTGAAAGCAACTCAACTCTTCATCTGAAATAAAAGAGATAAGTAAATTGTGGTCTATTTATACAATGCAATACTAACCCACCCATAAAGTGAAAGAACTTTAGCTGCATGCGACAACATGGATAAACTTCATATGCATAATGTTGAGTGAAAAGAGTAAGATGCACACACAAAAATACATATCACTTGATTCCACTTATACAAAGTACAAGAATAGGTAAAACCAATTCATATTGTTAGAATCAAGATAGTGGCTACCTGTGGGGAGCTCTTGATTGGGAGAGAGCAATGAGCGAATCTTCCAGATGACTGGAAATGTTCTACATCTTGACATGAGAGGTGGTTATGTGAGTGTGTACATATGTAAAATCTCATTGAGCTGTATGCTTAAGATACATGCATGTTACTGAAAGTTTATTATATTCCAAAAAAGCTAACAAAATGCCTTTCTTTATTTTTTAATTGTACTTTTAAATTTCAAGAGCTACAGGCTTTTAAAAATATTGTTTATATTTAAATAAAAATTCCTTCGTATTTCTACTTAGACTGCATTACAGGCTTGTTTTAAGAGCCTAAAAAACAGAGGAGCTAAAAGAAAATTCCTTCCAGCCCCCTGACCCCTTCGCTACTCTTTTTTCTAGTATTCACAATTTAATGTCTTCCTTCCACTCATTCTTGTTACCCATGAATGCTGGAACAAAAATGGTTCTGTCTCATTCAGCCATCAGAAAAAGAGCCGAAACCCAGGTCCTTCTCACCATCTCCACTGGTAAGACCAGGGTCCAAGCACGGTCCTCTCTTGTTGGGGTTAGTGCAGTCGCTTCCTGTTATGAACTGAATTATGTCCTCCCAAAATTCATATGCAGAAGCCCTAACCCACGGCATGACTATATTTGGAGATAGTACCTTTAAAGAAGTGAAAGGAGATGATAATTGCGGAGCCCTGATTCAATACAACTGTTGTCCTTAGAAGAGGGAGAGACACAGGGGTTCACACACAGAGGACAGGCTATGTGAGGACACAGCACAAAGGTGGCCGTGCACAAGCCAAGGGGAGAGGCCCTTAGAGAAACCAAACCAGCCAACACCTTGATCTGGGACTTCTAGTCTCAGGAACTATAAGAACACAAACGTCTGTTGCTGAAGCTGCCCAGGCTGCAGTATCTTGTTATGGCAGCCCTCGCAGATTAGTACAGCTCCCAACAGGTCTCTCTGTCCTGCCCTTGCCCACAGTAGTCTATGGTAATACAGAAGCTGGGGAGCCCATTAAGATGTAATCAGGGCATGTCTGTCTTCTTTGTAAAACTGTTGGCTTCTCCTCCACCCAGCAGTAGCCCACAACCTGACGCTGGTCACAAGTCTTGTATCATTCGGCCTCTACTCCCTCTCTGACCTTGTCTCCTACAGTCTTACCTCCTCGCCTGTGGCCTCTGCTCTTTCTTGGACATTCCAAGCATATCCTGTCTTAGGGCCCTTGGCATTGCCCTCCCGCCTCAAACAGGCCTCCTCCAGAGAGCGGCATGACTCGCTATCCACTCCTCCTCCTCCTTCAGGGTGATCCTCAGTGTCCTATTGTCAGTCAGGCTTCTTCCTTCTTCTTCTCTTCTCTTCTCTTCTCTTCTCTTCTCTTCTCTTCTCTTCTCTTCTTCTCTTCTCTTCTCTTCTCTTCTCTTCTTCTCTTTCTTCTTTCTCTTCCTTTCCTTTTTTTCTTTTCCTTTCTTTTCTTTTCTTTCTTTTCTTTTTTTTTAGACGGAGTTTCATTCTTCTTGCCCAGGCTGGAGTGCAATGGCACGATCTCAGTTCACCGCAATGTCCACCTCCCAGGTTCAAGCGATTCTCCTGCCTCAGCCTCCTGAGTAGCTGGGATTACAGGCATGTGCCACCATGCCCAGTTAATTTTGTATTTTCAGTAGAGACAGAGTTGCTGCATGTTGGTCAGACTGGTCTCAAACTCTTGACCTCATGATCCACCCGCCTCGGCCTCCCAAAGTGCTGGGATTACAGGCATGAGCCATTGCGCCCGACCTCTTTTTCTTTTTCTTTTTTCAAGATGGAGTCTTGCTCTGTCACCCAGTCTGGAGTGCAGTGGCATAATCTTGGCTCACTGCAACCTCCGCCTCCCAGGTTCAAGCAATTCTCATGCCTCAGCTCCTCGAGTAGCTGGGGTTACAGGCACCTGCGACCACTCCAGGCTAATTTTTGTATTTTCGGTAGAGATGGGGTTTCACCATGTTGGCCAGGCTGGTCTTGAACTCCTGGCCTCAAGTAATCGACCTGCCTCAGCCTCCCAAAGTGCTGGAATTACAGGCGTGAGCCACCAAGCCTAGCCTTTCAGTCAGGCATTCTGACCAAGCAACACAGAATAACAAACTCTACCCTCAGCCTGACATTCTTTTTCTTTCTTCCAGGAGTTAGGTAAAGTTATTTATGCTACATCTATTCCACTGAAAATTAGGCAATGATCCCAAATTCAAAATGAATGTGCAGATGTTAAGTGGCATGGGAGAGAAAGTAAACGTAAACAGAAGCTGTAGAAGAAAATGGAGGATGTCAGTTTGGATGTTTGTCCCTCCCTCAAACTCATATGGAAATTTGATCCAGTGTTGTGGCTGGGTCTAATGGAAGTGTTTGGGTCATGTGGGTGGGCACCTCGTGGACAGATTAATCCCTTCCCTGGGGTCGGGGGTTTGAGTGAGTTCTCACTCTGTTAGTTCCCTCGAGAGTTGGCTGTTAAGAAGAGCCTGGTGCTTCCCCTCTCTTTCTTTTGCTCTCTCTTGCCATGTGATCTCTGCACACACTGGCTCCCCCTCACCTTCCCCCATGAGTGGAAGCTTCCTGAGGCCTCCCCAGAAGCAGATGCTGGCACATGCTTCTTGTACAACCTGCAGAACTGCCAGCAAATAAATCTCTCTTCTTTATAAATTACCAAATCTGATACTCCTTTGTAGCAAGACAAACAGACTGAGATATACTGTATGCTCACCCTTTTGTTGGAAAAATATAAATACATGCAAACACATGTATGTCTATAACCAATATTTGATGGAAGTTATTTTTGGTGATGGTATTATGGATGATTTTTTTCTTTGTTTTTCACTTTTTATTTCCCTTTCTTTTTCTTTCCCTTTCCCTTTTCACTTTTCATTTTCAATTCTTTTTTTCTTTGCCTTTTTGTTTCTATAGATAATGACTGCAGTCTCTATAATGAATGTGTGTGTGTGTGTGTGTGTATATATATATATAATATTATTATTTCTTTTTTAAGACAGAGCCTTCCTCTTGTTGCCCAGGCTGGAGTGCAGTGGCACGACCTTAGCTCACTGCAACCTCCACCTCCTGGGTTCAAGCATTCTCCAGCCTCAGCCTCCTAATAACTGGGACTACAGGTGCCCACCACTACGCCCGACTATTTTTTGTATATTTTAGTAGAGATGGGGTTTCACCACGTTGGCCAGGCTGGTCTTGAACTGACCTCAGGTGATCCGTCCGCCTCAGCCTCCCAAAATGCTGGGATTACAGGTGTGCCACCATCCTGGCCAGAATTTGTGTAATTTTTATAAGAAGAAAAAAAATTTTCAAATGAGGGTGACCATTTCATTGTCCTCAGGACTGGATGCTATGTCAGGACAGGCAGATTATGATATTTTGTGCCTCTAAATCTTAGACACTAAATGAGTCTAAAAATGAGCTAAAATCTCTGTGGGAAGGTCAGGGCTTCTTTGCCTTGGCGATCTTTTGGAGTTGGCCTGCTGATTTTAAAATGTTTTCAATTTCATATCTCTTACCATTGCAATCCAGTTGAACCCTCCTACGGTAACAAAAACATCCTCTTGATCAATTTGAGACTCCAACATTCTTTATTTATTTAACAAAATTTACTTCTCATGATTCTCTTCTGATGTTCTACATATTTGTTTCTTTGTTTTATGTATGTATGTATGTATGTATTTGAGACAGAGTCTTGCTCTGTCACCCAGGCTGGAGTGCAGTGTGATCTCGGCTCACTGCAACCTCTATCTCCCGAGTTCCAGTGAGTCTTCTGCCTCAGCCTCCTAAGTAGCTGAGATTACAGGCATGTGCCACCACACCAGGCTAAATTTTTTGTATTTTTAGTAGAGATGGGGTTTCACCACGTTGGCCAGGCTGGTCTTGAACTGACCTCGGTGATCCACCGCCTCAGCCTCCCCAAGTGCTGGGATTACAGGTGTGAACCACCATGTCTGGCCCCAGCCTGCTTCTTTATTGTTTATTGTCTGAATTTGTTTATTGAATGAATAAATGAATGAATGAAATTTCTTCATGTTCTCCTGCCTGTAGGCATCCTTCTGCGGTCTGATTTTATTCCAAAGGATCTCTGATGCAAGCCTGAGGAGGCTATTTGTGCAAACAATTAGGAACAAAGTCCTGGCTGCTTCTCAGATGCTCAGGTTCATGATCTTCAGTGGGATTTATGAGTCTTCAAGGCTCTCGGACCTGGGACGTAGCAAAAGATAACAGGTCATGAAAACTGGGTCCTTGTTACTCTGATCCTTATGCTTAAGTGAGACAAGCACAAGCCAATTGGCTGCTGTGCTCCCATCTCTCAATAGGGGATAAATATATTCCAATTGCATATCATTAACAAAAAGTTGGAGCTGTGAATTGGGGTGCCAGCTGCCACTGGCCATCATTAAAATGGAGTGTTATGGTGTTACAATTCCGGTAAATGCAAAACCGTCTTGCAGCTAGTGGGAACACATGAAGAATGAATCTCATTAAACGTAAGTACTTACTCAGATGGTTCGATCAAACTCCCTCAATGCCACTTACTGCGCGCCTGGGAGATGCGGGTGGAAGCACACACCCTTTGATGTATGTCGCAGAGTGGCAGCTGCCCCAGCAAACAAAGCTCCTGCTCTCATAGCTTCAGTGCAGATGGAAATTGAGGGAGGATGACACAGCTGTATTTCTGAGCAGTGGGCATTTAGCGACATCCAAGAGGACAAATAAGCTTCTTAAATTCATTAGTATCTTGATAAGACTGATTATGCAGTGAGCAGTGAATGGCTCTGACTTCTCAGGAAAATGAAATGAGAAGAAAGGGCAAAGAGGGGGTGGTTCTTTCCTGGAGCTGCTGTGAAGTCCCCTCAGGAGGTGTGAGCCCTGGAGAGCAACGATGGCACACAAAGGATAGCAGCTGAAAAGGAGCCTTGGGGGTCACCCTCCCAGAGAGCCCCTGACCTGGCCGGCGGAAGGGCAGAGGAGAGGGCGCCCTGAGCTGTGCTGCCAGGTGACAGCTGCAGCCGCAGCCCCAGTGCACCCTACAGGTCGTTTTCCAGGGCTGAAGCTGGAAGTGTGGATGGTGCCCCGATTCAGCTCTTTGGGTAATGCAGAGCATTTGACATCACATCTGGTGTCAGCGATTTGGTCACGTTGGGTATTAAGGATGAAGACGGTCGCCCATGGAGGCAGGGAGTGTGGAGAAAGAACCCACTTCTGTGCAAGTCATGGGATCACAAGTTAATATGCTTCTGCGGCTCCAGTAAAAACTCTGCTAATTGAGGCATGGCTCGGGTCCGGGAATATAGGAAGCTTTCCTCCTCTGGTCATCACTGTATGATGTGGATACTTCACCATCTCCTTCTGGGGGTGACCCCCTCACCCCAACTACCTTTCCCAGGAGGCTGCCAAGTGCCAGGGCAGCTCTTCCCCAGAAGTGGGTGTGGGTCATGTTTTTAATGTCAATTGCCAGTAATTTACTATTAGCTCTGTGAAAAGAGAACATCTCTGATGCTTAACTCAAGTCATAGACATGAGATCGTCTCAAAAGAGGATACAATTCCCTGACAGTCAATAAACACAAGGTACGGTTATTAGACGAGGTTACTAGACTAACAGGGGCAAGGAGGGCTGTTTGAGGCCAAGTGTGGTAATCTCAGTGCTTTGGGGGCCAAGGTAGGAGGATCACCTGAGGCCGGAGTTCAAGACCAGCTTGGGCAACATAGCAAGATCCTATCTCTAATTTTTTTTTTTTTTAATGAGCTGGGTTTGGCAGCGTGCCCTGTAGTCCCTCCCAGCTACTTGGGAGGCTGAGAAGGGAGGATCTTTTGAGTCCAGTTCAAGGCTGCAGTGAGCTATGGTGGTGCCAACTGCACTCCAGCCTAGGCAACAGAGTAAGACCCTGTCTCTAAAAGCAAAAACAACAAAAACAAAAAACGAACAAACAAAGAACCTTAATATAAGTGCTGTGTGAATATTGTCTTGTTAGGGAATAATGACAAGGAAAGAAAAGCCTACACATGTTTAGTACAGACGCAATTTTTTTCCTAATATTTTTCAAACTCCTGAGCTCAAGTGACCCTCCTTTAGCAGTGGTGCAGTCTCGGCTCGCTGCAACCTCCTCCTCCCAGGTTCAAGTGATTCTCCTGCTCAGCTTCTCAAGTAGCTGGGACTACAGGCATGCACCACCACGTCTGGCTAATTTTTCTATTTTTAGTAGAGATGGTGGTTTACTGTATTGACTAGGCTGGTCTTGAACTCCTGACCTCAGGCGATCTGCCCGCCTTGGCCTCCCAAAGTGCTGGGATTATAGGCGTGAGCCACCGCACCCAGCCCTTTCCCTAATATTTTTGATTGGTGGTTGGTTGAATCCATGGATGTGAATCTGCGGATGCAGAGGGCATGACTTCCTGCACCTTGCATCTGTCTGGTATTTATGAGGTACAAGGATAAGAACTGGATTTTTAAAGAGTATCTTTGAGGGGCAAAGAAGACTTTGGACTAACACTCCCTTTAGGTCCCTGTAGAATCTAACTTCAGCATTTAGGAAGAAAAAGAAGGCCAGGTGCGGTGGCCCATTCCTGTCATCTCGGCACTTTGGGAGGCTGAGGTAGGAGGAGTGGTTCAAGACAAGCATGGCCAACATAACGAGACTCCATCTCCCTAAAAAAAGAAAAAAAAAAAAAAAAAGAAAATGAAATTCCCGACATTAGCTCCAAGCTCTCCATACAAACAGAACACTTTGCCAAATCGATTTGCATGTTAACAAGGGAGAATTCCATATTAACATATGATATTGAATCATGGAGCTGATGGGAAGAAAGACTGCATACAAGCAGCCACAGAGCCTCTCAGTAATCTAGGCCCAGGTTTCTCAGGTCGAGGCTCTTGGTGGATTCAGTCATTGACATATTTGTGAGCAAATGGTGTGTGGGCTTATGTCAGGCAACCACATGTGAATGAGTCAGAAGCACTTTTTAAAAAATCCAGCTTTTTAAAAAGCTGTTCGTGAAATCAAGAAATTAAACACAGGCAGAAACATCAACACTGTGCCACTCCGAGGCAATCTTCAGACAGCTCTGATGTGGAATGAGTAAACTCAGATGCTGAGTCCTGAAATCATCAATCTGTCCTTGTTTTCTTTCTTACATTGCAGTATTGAAACTCAGAACATGTAACTCTGCTCAACAAGTTGATTTTGACTAACAGTTTCGGGCCTGAATGGAATTGGGCCAAGCTGCAAAGAAATCACATTTACATTTAAATTAAAGATCTACTTGTTATGTGGATATGATGATTTCCAGGTAGTATCTCTCTCTGCCATCAAATGCCACTTCTGGCCAGGTATGGTGACTCACGCCTGTAATCCCAACATTTTGGGAAGCCAAGGCACGAGAATCGCCTTAGGCCAGGAGTTCAAGACCAGCCTGGTTAACGTGGTGAGACCTGTCTCTACAAAAAATTAAAAACTAGCCAGGCATGGTGACTAGTGCCTGTAGGCCAGTATGAAGGAGGCTGAGGTGGGAGGATCACTTGAGCCCAGGAGGTCGAGGCTGCAGTGAGCCAAGATCACACCATTGCACTCCAGCCTGGGTGACAAAGTGAGACCCTGTCTCTAAAAAAAGAAAAAAAGCTATGTCTGACCTACCTGGACTGTCCAAGGGAAAAACTAGCTACAAGTTTATAGGCTGAAGTTTGTTACATTCTGCCTTTA
>NW_022142134.1:0-25013 GCF_007565055.1 Rhinopithecus roxellana | reverse complement strand
ACATTATTCAATATTATTAATGCTCATGCCAAAGAACCTTAAATTAGTTTAGATGTTTTTTTTAAAAAAAAAAGGAGAGTAAAAGGATTACCTTCAGGATAACTTTAAGTTTACATTTTCTTTTTAGAGAGAATATAAGCTATTATGATATTTTTAATGAAAATGTATTTATGCTCAAGTTTTCTCCATACTATGATATTTTAAAAAATATTTTTATGAGACTGACGTGCTGCCTACTGCACTGAGGCAACTTAAAAATCATTTTTAAAAAGAAGGTAGTATGGGCTAGGTGCGGTGGCTCACACCTGTAATTTGGGAGGCCGAGGTGGGTGGATAACCCAAGGTCAGGAGCTGGAGACCAGCGTGGCCAACATGATGAAACTCCATCTCCACAAAAACACAAAAATTAGCCAGGTGTGGTGGCGGGCACCTATAATCCCAGCTACTCTGGAGGCTGAGGCGGGAGAATCGCTTGAACCCAGGAGGCGGAGCTTGCAGTGAGCTGAGATCGCGCCACTGCACTCCAGCCTAGGTGAGAGAGTCAGACTCTGTCCCAAAAAAAAAAAAAAAAAAAAAAAAAAAAAAAAAAAAGTTAGAGGGTAGTATAAGGCAAAATTACCCAGGCCATAACATTACAAATATAAATTTTTAATTCTTAATTTCTATATAACCTTAATTTTTCAGGGCAATTTTATTATTTAAAACAATCAGAGACCAGGCGCAGTGGCTCATGCCTGTAATCCCAGCACTTTGGGAGGCCAAGGTGGGTGGATCACGAGGTCAGGAGTTTGGGACCAGCCTGGCCGATATGATGAAACCCCGTCTCTACTAAAAATGCAAAATTAACTGGGCGTGGTGGCGAGCACCTGTAGTACCAGCTCCTTAGGAGGCTGAGGCAAGAGAATTGCTAGAACCCAGGAGGCGGAGGTTGCAGTGAGCTGAGATTGCACCACTGCACTCCAGCCTGGGTGACAGAGCAAGACTCGATCTGAAAAAAAAGAAAAAAAATAGATATATGTAAATGATAATGCGTTTGGAGATCTACAGGCTTAACAATAAAGAGATAGATAAAAGCATATTATCTTGCTACAAATTGCAGCCTGTGACGTGCTATCTTTTTTTTTTTAAGAGACTTGTGGCTGGGTGAGGTGGCTCATGCCTTGTAATCCCAGCACTTTGGGAGGCCGAGGCTGGCGGATCACGAGATCAGGAGATCGAGACCATCCTGGCCATTCTGGGTGACAGAGCAAGACTCCGTCTCAAAAAAAAAAAAAAAAAAAAGAGACTTGTGATAAATAAGATGCCTTAAAGTTTACTTGCTCAGGCAGAGGAAAATCAAGAACAACTTCTGTCGAACCACCGTGGTCTGTTGATTTTGCTTAAGGATGTTTTCAGTTCAATTTTGAACACGTGATTGATGTATACCATGAAAGCTTCCTATGTTACAAAATCCACCCCACCTCTCCTCCACCCAGTGTCCTGTCATCTCCAAACCCTGATGCCTATCCCATTTAATGAAACTCATACTCCAGCGATCACGATTCCCACAAATTGGTCATTTCTTTTGTCTTGAGGAAGAGGTTGATAATAGGAGGCAGTAAGACCTGGCTGAGCGTGCCATCATCTTTCTAGTTCTTGGGTTTTCTGGTGATAGTTCAGTGGCACTTGGAAGTGAGGGAGGATATAAACCAAACTCTTTATAGTAGTAATTTTTGTAAGTCACATCAATTCCTCAAAACGCCGGGCGCGGTGGCTCACGCCTGTAAACCCAACACTTTGGGAGGCAGCAGATCACGAGGTCAGGAGATCGAGACCATCCTGGCTAACATGGTGAAACCCCGTCTCTACTAAAAATACAAAAAATTAGCCGGGCTTGGCGGTGGGCGCCTATAGTCCCAGCTACTCCGGAGGCTGAGGCAGGACTCCAACTTTGAAAGAAGTCCTATTGTGGTTAAAATGGTATCCAACAGCATCATGTGCTGCAGAGAAATCTTTTGTGAAAGAAAGAGTTGATCAATGTGCAAACTTAACTGCTGTCTTATTTTAAGAAATTGCCACAGCTAATGCTGTAAACAGATGTGCTGTCATTCAGGCTTTGTTGTTCTTATTTCTAGAGTGTGAACAGAGTAGACTTAGCATAATTCTAAAGGGCCCTCGGATTTTCAGAATGGTCAATGAACACTGGCTTGAACTTAAAGTCACCAGCTGCATTAACCCCTAACTAGTGGGTCAGCTTATTTTTGAAGCTTTGAAGCCAGGGATTGACTTCTCTCTAGCTATGAAAGTCCTAGATGGCATCTTCTTTCTATATAAGGCTGTTTCATCTACACTGAAGGTCTCTTGTTTAGAGTGGCCACCTTCCTCAGTAATCTTAGCTAGATTTTCTTTTTTTTTCTGTTTTCTTTTTTTTTCTGAGATGGCGTCTCACTCTGTCACCCAGGCTGGAGTGCAGTGGCACGATCTCGGCTCACTGCAATCTCTTCCTTCTGGGTACAAGCGATTCTCATGCCTCAGCCTCCGAAGTAGCTGGGACTACAGGTGCACATCACCATGCCTGGCTAATTTTTGTAGTTTTAGTAGAGACGGGGTTCCACCATGTTCGCCAGGCTGGTCTCGAACTCCTGACCTCAGGTGATCCACCCCTTGGCTGGGATTACAGGCACAAGCCACAATGCCAGGCCTTAGCAAGACTTTCTGGACAACTTGCTGTTGCGTCTATATCAGCATATGCTGCTTCACTTTGCACTTCTATGTTGTGGAAATGTCTTATTCCTTAAACCTCATGAATCAACCATTGCTAGTTTCATTTCTTTTTTCCCCCTGCAGCATCCTCACCTTTCTCAGCCTTTACAGAGTTCAGGTCTTGCTTTGATTAAGTTTTGGATTAAGAGAATGTTGTGGCTGGTTTAATCTTCTATCTAGTCCACTCAAACTTTCTCCATATCAGCAATAAGGCTGTTTAGCCTTCTTATCATTTGTGTGTTCACTGGAGTAGCATTTTCATTTAAAGTGAGAGATAGGCAACCGTTCCTTTCACTTGAACACTTAGAAGCCATTGTAGGATTAATTGACCTAATTTCAATATTGTGTCTCAGAGAATAGGAAGGCCTGAGGAGAGGGAGAGAGACAGGGAACACATACATTTGGCTGGGTGTGGTGGCTCATGCCTGTAATCCCAGTGCTTTGGGAGGCCAAAGTGGGTGGATCACTTGAGGCCAGGAGTTCAAGACCAGCCTGGCCAACATGGTGAAACCCTGTCTCTACTAAAAATACAATAATTAGCCAGACGTGGTGGCTCACGCCTGTAATCCCAACTACTCGGGAGGCTGAGGCAAAAGCACTGCTTGAACCCAGGAGACAGAGATTGCTGTGAGCTGAGATTGCGCCACTGCACTCCAGCCTGGGCAACAGAGCGAGACTCTGTCTCAAATAATAATAATAAAGTTTGAGATATTGCAAGAATTATCAAAATGTGACACAGAGACACAATGTTAGCAAAAATGGTGCCAATAAACTTGCAGGGTTGCCACAAACTTTCAATTTGTATTTTAAAATGTGACATAGCTGCAGAGCAATAAAACTAGACATGCCAGACGGCACTGTGGCTCACACGTGCAGTCCCAGCACTTTCGGAGGCTAAGGTGGGCAGATCACCTGAGGTCAGGAGTTTGAGACCAGCGTGACCAATATGGTGAAACTCCGTCTCTACTAAAAATATAAAAATTAGCCAGGCATGGTGGCGTGCCTGTAGTTCAAGCTATTTGGGAGGTTGAGGCAGGAGAATCACTTGAACCAGGGAGTTGGAGGTTGCAGTCAGAAGCCTGCTCATTTATTTTTCAAGATTCCTGGGAAAATAAATCTATGTGGTTACATTGAATAGATATTGTATTTTGCAAACATGTAATATTAAAGATTGACATTATCAGTATCCTTCATAAAAGCTGATGATGGTAAAAGTTATAGACATGATCCCATTCTATACAGGTTAACAAATTTATACCAGTTAAAACAAATTAAAGTGACCAGTCTATGTATGTTATTCATTTTTATTTAATTAGCTTTTCCTTTTATAGTCTTTTGGGTGGGGACACTGTCTGCCACCATATATAGAATATGACTGGGGAAATATCCTTGACTCTTCCTTTTCTCTCAGTAAAAGAAAACACTGTTCTATGCTCTCGACATTTCTGAGAAACGTGTGGGGTTTGTTTGTTTGTTTTCCCCCCATAGTAACAACCAATTCTCCAACTCTGCAGACACCAACTGGATGTTGCACAGTTTATTTCAATTCAATTCTGATGCTATCTACCTGGAGTTAGCCTTGTACCCCACAAGTTAAGGGCCTAGTCCCACAAGACTGTCTCCACTTTAGATGCCAATCTCAAGTCCAGGGCCTCCAGGACTTCTGATTGATGGCTATAAATTGGGGGTTCCCATGACCTCCTCTGCATGCTTGATAATTTGCTATAATAGCTGTCAAAACTCAGAGAAACACTTTACTTGCTACGACAGGTTTATTATAAAGGATGTCATAAAGGAAACATATGAACACCCCAATGGAAAGGTGCACAGAGTGAGGTCTGGAAGGGTCCCGGGTGCAGGAGCTCCTGTCCCTGTGGAGGGAAGTACCACCCTCTTAGCACATGGATGCATTCACCAACCCAGAAGCTCTCCAAATCTTGTTTTTTAGGGGTTTTGTGGAGGTTCCATTACATTGACATAATTGATTAAATCATTAGCCATTGGGGATTGAGCTCAATCTCCAGATGCCCTCTCCTCCCTGGAGATTGGGGAGTGGGGCTGAAAGCTCTAATCTTCTAACCACATGGTGGCTCCAGCAGCCAGACTCATCCTGAAGCTCTGGGTACCCCAGTCACCTCATGAGCATAGAAAAGTACACTCATCACTCTGGAGATTCCGTACGGGTCTTAGAAGTTCTTGTGTCAGGAACCACGGACCAAGACCAAATATTATAACGAAAGCTGCTCCTGTCACCCCATCCTTCAGGAAGCTACAAGGGTCTTGGGGGCTCTGTGTCAGGAATTGGGGATAGACACCAAATACTCTTTCTTTCTTTCTTTCTTTCTTTCTTTCTTTCTTTCTTTCTTTCTTTCTTTCTTTCTTAGATGGAATCTCGCTCTGTTGCCCAGGCGGGAGTGCAGCGGCGCGATCTCAGCTCACTGCAAGCTCTGCCTCCTGGTTCATGCCATTCTCCTGCCTCAGCCTCCCAAGTAGCTGGGACTATAGGCGCCCACCACCATGCCTGGCTAATTTTTTGTATTTTAGTAGAGACGGGGTTTCACCGTGTTAGCCAGGATAGTCTCGATCTCCTGACCTCGTGATCCACCCGCCTTGGCCTCCCAAAGTGCTGGGATTACAGGCATGAGCCACCGCGCCCGGCCCAAATACATATTCTTATGTCGCGTTCACTCTTTTAACCCAGTACATCTCAAAACTTTCTGATTATAACTCCAAAATAGTTTTCATCTATGTCCCCCAACGCATTGGTCCTATAACCCCGGGTGATCGGGCTTTCACTAACTCTTTCCTGGAATACTCGACAACCTCTGAGCATGTGTTCATCCTTCCACTTTCATCTTCATTGGGTCAGCCTTCCACAAGGCCACCTAAGTAACTGATAAGTACTTAACATCGCAATCGGACCCATTATGCCACTGCCGAAAGGCTTTCTCCTGTTTCACGTCACTCGTAAGATAAAATCCTGGCTCTTTCATGCAGCGAACAGGGCTGGAGTGAGATAAAGCCCCAGCTCTTTCACACAGCACACTCGGCTGGGGTGCAGTCGCTGCTGTTTCGTCTCATTTCTTACCACACTTACAAAAGTAGACGTTTCTGGGTCGGGAGCAGTGGCTCATGTCGTAATCTTAGCACTTTGGGAGGCCGAGGCCGGCAGATCACTTGAGGTCCGGAGTTTGAGACCAATCTGGCTAACATAGTGAAACCCCGTCTCTACTAAAAATACAAAAATTAGGCAGATGTGGTGCCAGACGCCTGTAATCCCAGTTACTCGGGAGGCTGAGGCAGGAGAATCACTTGAACCTGGGAGGTAGAGGTTGTAGTGAGCTAGGATTGAGCCACTTCACTCCAGCCTGGGCAGCAGAGTGAGACTCCATCACACACACACACACAGACACACACACACACACACACAGGAATTAATTTTGCTCTACAAGCAACTTCCCTTCTACTTTCTATTCTGGTTCACTAAGAATTATCATGAATGGAAGTTGAATTTTACAAATGAATTTTCTGTGTCTATGCGGACAACCCTATGCTTTTTGTTCTTTAATTTGTTAATGTGGTGAATCACTTTAATCAAAATAAATTTGTTTCACTCTGTCACTCTCAGACTCAGGGGATCCTCCTGCCTCAGAGACTACAGGCATGCGTCAGCACACCCAGCTTATTTTATTTATTTATTTATTTTTAGACTGAGGATCCCTATGTTGCCCAGGCTGGTCTTGAACTCTGGGGCTCAAGTGATCCTCCCACCTTGGCCTCAAATCGGTTTTCTAATGTTAAGTGAACTTTCAGGTAAACTCAACTTGGTCATGATGTACTTGCTCATTTATTGTTTAGGACTCTTTTCTTTCTTCCTTTTTCATTCTTTCTTTCCTTTTTTTTTTGAGATGGAGTCTTGCTCTGTCGCCCAGGCTTGAGTGCAGTGGCACAATCTCGGCTCACGGCAACCTCTGCCTCTGGGTTCAAGCAGTTCTCCTGTCTCAGCCTCCTGAGTAGCTAAGATTACAGGCATGCACCACCACGCCCAGCTAATTTTTGTATTTTTAGTAGAGACGGGGTTTCACCATATTAATCAGGCTGATCTCGAACTCCTGACCTCAGGTGATCCACCCGCCTTGGCCTCCTAAAGTTCTGGGATTACAGGTGTGAGCCATCACGCCCCACCTCTTCCTTTTTCTTTTAGAGGCAGGGTCTTGCTCTGTCACCCAGCTTGGAGTGCAGTGGGGTGATCATGGCTCACTGCACCTTCAACCTCCTGAGCTCAAGGGATCCTCCCACCTCAGCCTTCCAAGTAGCTGGGACCACAGACATGAGCTGTCGCACTCAGCAATGTTTAGGACTCTTGCGTCCATGTTCGTGGGTAAGACTGACAGACAATTTTCCTGTTTCATACTATCCTTTCTAGTTTTGATGTCAAGATTTTGCTAACCTCAATACATAAGTTAGATGACTTCCAGCATTTTTTCCCCAGTAGAGTTTGTACAAGACTGGAATTATATATCCCTAAACGCCTGAGAGAACAGTGTCTCCCCCTCTCTGTACTCTTTTTTCTTTGCAAACAGCTCCCACTACAGCAATGGCCCCCACAGCTCCAACTTCCTCCAGGAGCAGGCTCCAGCCAAAACAGGCTCACTTTCTCGTGGTCTAATAGCACAATCTTGAGTGAGAGAATATGATTAGAGATGTATGCCTGCATCACACAGATAGGAAAGGGTGGGCTGAGCTGCATAACACAAATGAAGATCCTGGCCAGAAAAGTCTACCTTTTTTTTTTTTTTTTTTTAGATGGAGTCTCAGTCTGTCACCCAGGCTGGAGTGCAGTGGTGTAATTCCAGCTCATTGCAACCTCCGCCTCCTGGGTTCAAGTGATTCTCCTGCCTCAGCCTCCCGAGTAACTGGGACTACAGGTGCCTGCCACCACGCCCGGCTAATTTTTGTATTTTTAGCAGAGACAGGGTTTCACCATGTTGGCCAGGCTGGTCTCGAACGCCTGACCTCAAGTGATCCACCCGCCTCAACCTCTCAAAGTGCTGGGATTATAGGCGTGAGCCACCGCACCTGGCCGCAAAATTAATTCCTAATGGTGGAAGGTTTAAAACATTTCCTCCAAGACCAGGATCAAAACAAACGTGTGCATTTTCCTCCCTTCTATTCAACATCCTGCTGAAGGTCCTAGCCAGTGAGGAAAAAAATAAAAGGCATGAAGATTAGAAAGGAAAAAAACATATTATTTATTGATGATATGATTATATACATAGAAAACCCAAAATAATCCACAGAAAAATTATGAAAATCAATAAGAGAGTTTGGCTACATTGCTGAATACAAAATCAATGCATAAATGCCAACTGCATTTTTATGCATTAGCGAAAGTAGTGAGAAAATGTAATTTTGAAAAAGGCACTGTTTGCAGCAGCAGCAAAACTATAGAGTAACAAAGGAGAAATCTTTCAAATGAGGCAAGTTGTTTATGAAATTTAAAATTTTTATGGGTTGCATTAAGGAAGAGGAAAACAAATGGAAAGCTGTATCGTATTCATAAATGGAAAGACTTAATATCAATTGTTCCTAAATTGATCAATTCATTTTATTTTCTCTTTAGAGATAGGGTTTTGCTAGGTTGCCCAGGTTGGAGTGCAGTGGGGGTGATCATGGCCCACTACAACCTCGAACCTCTGGGCTCAAGTGATCCTCCTGCCTCAGCTTCCGGAATAGCTGGGACTACTGGCGTGCACCACCACACCTGGCTCTAATCAATTCATTTTAAATCAAGGTCTCAAGAGGTCTCCCCTGCCCCTCCCTGTCTGAAACTTCATAAACCCATCCTAAAATGTGTGAAGAGTAAAAGGTGAAAGTGGTCTAGAGACTCTTGAAGCAGTGGATTGGTTAGTGTATAAAAACTTATCATCATAAAGCTATTGTAATAAAGGCAGTTGGGGCCGGGCGCAGTGGCTCATGCCTGTATCCCAGCAATTTGGGAGGCCGGGGTGAGTGGATCATTTGAGGTCATGAGTTCGAGACCAGCCTGGCCAACACGGTGAAACCCCTACCTCTACTAAAAATATAAAAATTAGCTGGGCGTGGTGGCATACACCTGTGATCTCAGCTACTTGGGAGGCTGAGGCAGGAGAATCACTTGAACCCGGGAGGTGGAGGTTGCAGTGAGCAGAGATTGCACCACTGCACTCCAGCCTGGGACAGAGTGAGGCTTTGTCTCAAGAAAAAAAACAAAAAACCAGTAACAGACTAATGAAAATATGGAACATCTATTTGTACCTAAGCAAGGCATTACACATCAATGCAAAAAGGATGGAGAATTCAAGAAATGCTGTTGAATCAATCAGCTATCCAGCAGGAAAAGATAAATTGGATTGCTCCCTTACACATCACAAAACTATTCTAGATTAATTAAAGACAACATTAAAGAGCAAAACTATGAAAAATTCTGAAGATCATTAGGATAATACATTTATGACCTCAAGGTGGGTACCGATTTTTTAAACAAGGCACAAAAGCACTAAGTATAAAGGAAAATAATCGGTCAGGCGCTGTGGCTCACGCCTGTAATCCCAGCACTTTGGGAGGCTGAGGCAGGTGGATCACTTCAGGTCAGGAGTTCAAGACCAGCCTGGCCAACATGGTGAAACCCCCGTCTCTACTAAAATACAAAAATTGGCCAGGCGTGGTGTCGCATGCCTGTAATCCCAGCTACCTGGGAGGCTGAGGCAGGAGAATTGCTTGAACCCGGGAGGTGAAGGTTGCAATGAGCCGAGATCATGCCACTACACTTCAGCCTGGGTGACAGAGTGAGACTCCATCAAAAAAAAAAAAAAAAAAAAAAAAAAGCATATCATATACTGTATACCATACAATTTCATTTTTATGAAGTATGAAATAGGAAAAACTGAAGGAACATGTTACTTAGGGATGTGTATTTATCACATAAAACAAAGGAAAAAGTGGGGAGAGTTAATATGAAACTCAGGAAAGAGGATGAATGGAAGGGGCTTAGAATCACAGTGTTTCTGTGGCTTACTTAGAAACAATGTCTCTAAGGACAGATATGGTGGTTCACGCCTGTAATCCCAGCACTTGGGAGGCTGAGGCAGGAGGATTGCTTGAGCCTAGGAATTGGAGACCAGCTTGCCCAGGGCAACACAGGCCCCATCTCTACAAAAAATTAACCAGGCATAGTGGCATGCGCCTGTGGTCCCAGCTATTTGGGAGGCTGAGGTGGGAGGATCACTTGAGCTAGGGAGATAGAGGTTGCAGTGAGACGTGTAGCATCACTACACTCCAGCCTGGGTGGCAGAGAAGACCCTGTCAAAAAAAAAAAAAGAAGAAAGAAAGAAAAAAAGAGAGAGAGAGAGAGGAAGAAGGAAGGAAGGAAGGAAGGAAGGAAGGAAGGAAGGAAGGAGACAAGATATGTAACTCTGTTAGTATTCTAACAGATACTAGAAGTATCTGTTCTTATGGAAGAGTTATATAGATGGTTATTATCATTTTTTAAACTGAATATCTATACAATTATATGAAAGAGAGAGAAGGAGAGATGTAAGAATGAGGGGGCCAGAGAGAGAGAGGAAAAAAGAGAGACAGAGAAAGAAAGAGAGACTTTTCACATGCTGAGCTGCTTTTTTTGTGTGTGGACAGGGTCTGGCTTTGTCACCTGGGCTGGAGTGCAGTGGGATGATCTTGACTCACTGCAACCTCTCCCTCCTAGACTCAAATGATCCTCCTGCCTCAGCCTCCCAGTAGCTGGGACTACAGGTGTGTGCCACCACACCCGGCTAATTTTTGTATTTTTTATAGAGATGGGGTCTCACCATGATGCCCAGTCTAGTCTCGAACTCCTGGGCTCAAGCGATCTTCCTGCCTTGGCCTCCCAAAGTGCTGGAATTCCAGGCGTGAGCCCCCCATGCCCGGCCTCAGCGGCATTCTTGTCATGTGACATCCTGGTGTCTTTATGAGAAAATGTACTTCTTTGTTTACTAATCTTATGTGCTGAGTTGTGCCCAGCACCTCCCTGTCTCCACCCAATTCATCTGTTGAAATCTTAACCCCCCATATCTCAGAATGTGACTATATTTGGAGATACGGTCTTTAAAGGGGTAATTAAGTTAAAATGAGGTCATTGAGGCAGACCCTAATCTAATATGACTGGTGTCCTTATAAGAAGAGATTAGGACACAGACACACACAGAGGGATGACCTTGTGAAGACACAGGGAGGAGACAGTCATTAATTTCTGTGTCACTGTTTCTGTGGTCATAGCCACCCAGTCTGTGGCACTCTGCAATAGCAGCCCTAGCAATCTAACACAAGTAGACTGAGCTCTTTTCTGTGATTTTTCTTTCTTTTCTTCAGAGTTCTTTCTGTTCGCCTGCTGTACACTTTAATCTCCAGTGTTAGCCATTGCTCCTGCTGTCCTCCTGTCTGGTTGACCATCTCTAGCTCATGCCTTCAGAGTCAGCCTTGTGGTTCCACCTACGCGAAAAACTTTAAAACTGGGTATCCTGGCCCAGGACTTCCAAGCAATCCCTGTCTGGCATTACAAGGACCACTGCAGATTGCAACCATCTATTGTGTCTCTCTGTTCCCTAGAGTGTGAGCTCCTTGGGGGCAGAGTGACATTCATCTTTGCAGTCTCAGCAGTTGAGTGCCTGGTGCACAGTAGGTGCTCTGCGGCTGCTTACTGGGTGCAGGCAACCATACAATGCAGACCTCAGCCAGCGAAGGCAGTTTCAGGTCAGGTGCGGTAGCTCATGCCTGTAATCCTAGCACTTTGGGAGGCCAAGGTGGGTGGATCACCTGAGGTCAGGAGTTCGAGGCCAGCCTGGCCAATATACTGAAATCCTGTCTCCATTAAAAATACAAAAATTAGCTCGGTGTGGTGGCGGGCATCATGTTTCACCATGTTGGTCAGGCTGGTCTCGAATTCCCGACCTCAGGTGATCCGTCCACCTCTGCCTCCCAAAGTGCTGGGATTACAGGTGTGAGCCACCGTACCCAGCTACAGAAAATTTTAAAATTTGCTGGATGTGGTGGTGTGTGCCTGTGGTCCCAGATACTCTAGAGGCTGAGGTGGGAGGATGGCTTGAGGCTACAATGAGGTATGACTGTGCTACTGCACTCCAGCTTGGGCAAAAGAGTACAACCTTTCTCAAAAAACCACAAAACCTCTCTCTCTCTCTATATATATATGTACATATATGTATTATCGGACAGTAGTATGTGTGTGCAATGCAAATGATTAACAAGGTTGTGAGATAGGCAGTAATATGGGTTCCTTTAGAGTGAGTGGTCAGGGAAGCCTTGTCTGAGGAGCTAACAACTGTGCTGAGACCTAATGACAAGAAGCAGACATGTTGGAAAAATCTTTGGGAAGAACATTCCTGACAGAGGGAATAGAAAGTACAGAGGCTGGCTGGTTGCGGTGGCTCACACCTGTAATCCCAACACTTCGGGAGGCCAAGGCAGGTGGATCAATTGAGGTCAAGAGTTCAAGATCAGCTTGGCCAACATGGTGAAACCCCGTCTCTACTAAAAATGCAAAAAATTAGCTGGGCATGGTGACACGTGCCTGTAGTCCCAGCTACTCGGGAGGCTGAGGGGCAGGAAAATTACTTGAACCTGGGAGGCAGAGGTTGCAGTGAGCTGCAGTGAACCAAGATCCCACCACTGCGCTCCAGCCTGGGCAACAGAGGGAGATTCCATCTTAAAGAAAAAAAGAAAGAAAGAAAAGAAGGCCAAGCATGGTGGCTCAGACCTGTAATCCCAGCACTTTGGGAGGCCAAGGTGGGCGAATCGCGAGGTCAAGAGATCGAGACCATCCTGGCCAACATGGTGAAACCCCGTCTCTGCTAAAAATACAAAAAATTAGCTGGGCATGGTGGCGGGTGCCTGTAATCCCAGATACTCGGGAGGCTGAGGCAGGAGAATCACTTGAACCCAGGAGGCAGAGGTTGCAGTAAGCCAAGATCACGCCACTGCACTCCAGCCAGGGCAACAGAGTGAGACTCCGTCTCAAAAAAAAAAAAAAAAAAATAGAGGAAGAATGTACAGAGGCCCGAGGGTGAACAGAGGAACAGAAGACCAGCCAGTGCGTCAGGGTGTAGGAGTCGGGAGAAGTGGGCGGGGAATAAATGTGGACAAGGCAGGAACCAGAACACACAGGGTCTCCTGGGACCCTACAAAACTTTTATTCTGAGTGTGGTGGAAAGCCACCTACAGGTTTCAGAGGAGAAATGATCAAGATGAAGAGCGTGGTGCTTGCAAAGAACCTGGAGAGAACAGGGCAAATTCAGGGGAAGGTCTGCAGATGGAGTCAATGAACCATGAGGACAGGGGGAAGGGAAGACTTGGTGATTTTCAGGTTTATGACTTAAGCAGCTGGGGGAACAGTGGGGCCATTTACTGAGTTTCAGAAGTCCGAGGGAAGTGAATGGAATGGGGTATCAGGGAGTCTCTTTGGCATGTTCCATTTCAAACACCTTTTCTGCATCCAGGAGTTGATGTCATGAGCAGACAGAAAGAGGAGCCTGGGATTCAGAGAGAAAGTGGGGGCTAGATAACTATGCCCTTCCCTCTGCCCACAGACCTGTCTCTCTAGCAGAGACAAAGGTGTGGGTGCTGTTTAAGCCCACGTGGCTGTGGGTTATCTAGGCAGCTAGGAGGTATGGAGAAGACAATGGGGCAATGAAGCGCTTCACAAAGTTTTGTTCTAAATGAGATAATGATAATGATTAGCTGGGCATGGGGCTGATCCTTGTGGTACTCCAAAATTTAGTGACTCTTTAGATTCCAGACATCCAGCCACGGTGAAGGAAAATGAGTAGGTAGGAAAGTAGAAGAAAGATCAAAGAGTATGATATTATGGAAGCCAAGAGACGAAGAGATGCTTCAAGACAGGGGAAATAGGCTGGGTATGGTGGCTCATGCCTGTAATCCTAGCACTTTGGGAGCCCAAGGCAGGCAATCACTTGAGCTTAGGAGTTCGAGATCAGCCTGGCCAACATGGCAAAACCCCATCTCTACTAAAAATACAAAAATTAAAAAGAAAAAAGTACAAAAATTAGCCAGGTGTGGTGGCACATGCCTGTAATCCCAGCTACTCAGGAGACTGACGCAGGAGAATCATTTGAACCTGGGTAGCGCAGGTTACAGTGAGCTGAGATCGTGCCACTGCACTTCAACCTGGGCAACAGAGTGAGACCCTGTCTCAAAAAATAAAATAAAATAAAATAGGAGAAATAAAGAGTAACAGAAAAAATGGGAGCGTTTTCTCCCATTGGAGATGGGAAGGTGAAGGGAAGGTGTTTGGTATTTTTGTTGTTGTTCATTCAATCCATGAGATTTTAGAACTTGTTTGTATACTGATGGGAATAATTCAATAGAGTGAAATGTTGGCCGGGAGCGGTGATTCACACCTAAATCCCAACACTTTGGGAGGCTGAGGTGGGCAGATCGCTTGAGACCAGGAGTTTGGGAGCAGCCTGACCAACATGATGAAACACCATTTCTACTAAAAATACAAAAATTAGCCTTGGTGGTGGATACTTGTAATCCCACCTACTCAGGAGGCTGAAGCATGAGAATCACTTGAACCTGGAAGGTGGAGGCTGCAGTGAGCTGAGACTGCACCACTGCACTCCAGCCTGGGCGACAGAGCAAGACTCTGTCTCAAAAAAAAAAAAGAGAGAGAGAGAGAGAGACAGTGAAATGTTGAAGAAAAATTTGGGGACTAAAATTCTTGAGACAAGAGGAGATAAGAGGCTGGGGCACGACGGCTCATCCATATAATCCCAACACTTTGGGAGGCTGAGGCAGGAGGATTTCTTGGGCCCAGGAGTTTGAGACTAGCCTGGGCAACATAATGAGACCGCATCTCTACAAAAAATACAAAAAGGCCGGGCACGGCGGCTCACGCCTGTAATCCCAGCACTTTGGGAGGCTGAGGTGGACTAATCACCTGAGGTTGGGAGTTCAAGACCAGCCTGACTAACATGGAGAAGCCCTCGTCTCTACTAAAAATACAAAATTTGTTGGGCATGGTGGCGCATGCGTGTAATCCCAGCTACTTGGGAGGCTGAGGCAGGAGAATCACTTGGACCTGGGAGGTGGAGGTTGTGGTGAGCCGAGATTGCACCATTGTACTCCAGCCTGGACAACAAGAGCAAAACTCTGTGTCAAAAACAAAAACAAAAAAGCCAGGCATGGTGGCACCTACCTGTAGTCCTAGCTACTCAGGAGGCTGAGGTGGGAGGATCGCTTGAGCCCAAGAGGTCAAGGCTTCAGTGAGCTATGATCATACCACTGCATTCCAGACTGGGTAACAGCAAGACTTTGTCCCCCCATGCACCGCCCCCAACAAAAAGTGATAAGAAACATAGAATTTGGGTTACTGTCAACAGATTGCTGCCAAAATTTTATTTTGAAAAAAATCAAGGTTCTTCTATAACTCTGGAATGCAGAATACATATTATTTTAAAAAGTGACAGTGACCATGGTGCAATAATAGAAAGTGCTTAACAAAAATGGTTATAAGTCAGGTACTCTGCTGCTTTATTTACTTTATCACTCAGACAACACCCAGACTAAAAGAAATTACTATTTTTACAGATTCATATGAATGAGGACGTTGAGCCTTAGAGCATCTAATTTGCTCACGATTAACAGTTAAGAGATCTAGGATCTCTATTCGGACCGGTGGGTGCCAAGGTGCTTCGATTGCCCAATGATGTGCAGACTCAGGTTTCGCAAACCCCCATTCCAATGCCTCTCCACCCTGTTTCCCACAACCCCACAGGCCCTGGGCTCCTACCAGAGAACCTCTTGGCTATGTTGCATCTGATGTTTGCCCAGATACTAGTCACCTGTCACCACGGTTCTGTTTAGAAGCTGCTTCATTTTTTTCCCCATTTGAAATTATTAAATTTTTTCTCCTTTGACTAAAATAGTCACCATTGTTAATACAAGCACTATTTTCTCATACCAACCATTGCCTGAAAACAAAAAGTCTCCTGGGAATAGATGTGATCTGTTCAGGACAAGTTCTAGCAAGCTGTGTTTAAAGTTTTTATATTTTCTGAAGACTCTTTATTTGGAGTTCATAAATAACTGTGTGTGTTTGTATTGCAATCTGCTTGAGAACAAGAAATGTGTGGGGTTTTTTTTTTACTACATTTTATTTCCTTTGTAATTCTGTAAAAGCTTGATATGTAGAAAAGATGCTCAATAGTGGAATTAGTGGCCTTGGTGATGGGAATGTTTATGGAAAGCTAAGACTGCTACTGAGTTTCCCTCCTATCTAGGTCATGAAGAGCTCCAGGGAATGAGAACTTTACTGGCTTGGACCCTGATTGAAAAAGCTTCCTTCCATTTTAACATCATCCTGGAGAATGAGCCATTGCTAAGCTTTAAAAGATCTGCTATGCTTTGAGCATGTATGCCACGTAAGAGGCCCTTATTATCGGAGGATAAAAAGCCACTTTCAGCTGGGCACAGTGGCTCACGCCTGTAATCCCAGTACTTTGGAGGCCGAGGTGGGTGGATCACCTGAGGTCAGGAGTTTCAGACAAGCCTGACCAATATGGTGAAACCCCTCTCTACTAAAAATACAAAAAATTAGCCAGGCATGGTGCCTTGCACCTGTAGTCCCAGCTACTCTGGGAGGCTGAGATAGGAGAATTGCTTGAACCCAAGCGGAGGTTGCAGTGAGCTAAGATTGTCCACTGTACTCCAGCCTGGGTGACAGAGCAAAACTCCATCTCAAAAAAAAAAAAAAAAAATGAAAAAAGACACTTTCCTGGAATCCACTTCCAATGGGGAATAAAATTTTATATGAATTTACTTTTTAAATATTTGATTGAAATGTATCTAGAAAAATGAAACGAAAAATGTGAGAAACTTTAAAATTTGTTTAGGAAGAGTATGTTATACCATATTATAAAGATGAACTAAGTCTTTTTCTTTTCTTCCTGTCACCCAGGCTAGAGTGCACTGGCGTGATCTTGGCTCACTGCAGCCTCAAAGTCCCAGGCTCCTAGGGGATCCTACCACCTCAGCTCCTGAGTGGCTGGGACTACAAGCCTGTGCCACCATGCCTGGCCAATTTTTGTTTTTGTTTGTATTTTTGCTTGGTAGGGATAGGGTTTCACAGTGTTGCCCAGGCTGATCTCAAACTCCTGGCCTCAAGCAATCCAATTGCCTTGGCCTCCCAAAGTGCTGGGATTATAGGCATGAGCCATGGCATCTGGCCTGAACTATGTCTTTTTTTCCCCATGGATAATGCTTGATTTATTAGTATTAAAAAACAGTTCTCATGTACAAAACAAGCTGATTTTTGAGGGTTAAAAGCACTCTTTAAAAATTTAAATAAAAGTGGCCGGGCGCAGTGGCTCAAGCCTGTAATCCCAGCACTTTGGGAGGCCGAGGCGGGCGGATCATGAGGTCAGGAGATCGAGACCATCCTGGCTAACCCGGTGAAACCCCGTCTCTACTAAAAATACAAAAACCTAGTCGGGCGAGGTGGCGGGCGCCTGTAGTCCCAGCTACTCGGGAGGCTGAGGCAGGAGAATGGCGTAAACCCGGGAGGCGGAGCTTGCAGTGAGCTGAGATCCGGCCACTGCACTCCAGCCTGGGTGACAGAGCGAGACTCTGTCTCAAAAAAAAAAAAAAAAAAAAAAAAAAAAAAAATTTAAATAAAAGTTAAAGCATGGATTACATGGGGTTGTTTCTCCTGGAAGCACTTAAGTGAATGAATATGCTACAATATATCAAACACACAAGAGGGCAATGGACAGAAACTTGGACTACACAGCCCCTTGTCACAGCTGCTGCTGCTGCTTATCTGCTGCTGCTGCTGCTTCTTTCTCCTCCTCTGCCTCCTTCTTCTTCCTCGACTTCCTCTCTTCTTCTTCTTCTTTTTTTTTTTTTTTTTTTTTGAGATGGAGTCTTACTCTTTGCCCCAGGCTGGAGTGCAGTGGTGCCATTTCGGCTTACTGCAACCACCTGCCTCCTGGGTTTCAAGCGGATTCTCCTGTCTCACCCTCCCGAGTAGCTGGGATTACAGGCACACACCACCATTGCCCAGCTAATTTTTTGTAGTTGTCGTAGAGACAGGATTTCACCACGTTGGTCAGGCTGGTCTCGATCTCCTCACCTCAAATGATCTGCCCACCTCCGCCTCCAAAGTGCTGGGATACAGGTGTGAGCCACCACACCCAGCCACCTTGTCATAGCTTCCGACCCAGCAGATGTTAACTGTGGATGGTACATGCCCATATTTGAAAGCAGAAGTGAATTACTGCTAAAGCCAGGGGTGCACAATGTGGAGACAATTCACTTGCATGTTGGAATACCAACAAAACCATAACATGGAGTTGTGACTCTCAGGTGACAGATGAAAGTTTGCTGGACAGTTACAATGTAAACGTCACGACCCATCAGTGCCCAACACTGATTCAGTCTCCACAGGCACTGCAGCGGCCTCAGAGCAGAAGGCACAGGATACCAAGGCAGCAACCCGTGGCCTCAACATGGAGGACCTGAGGCCACTACCTTTAACCAAGCTATGGTGCAGAAAAGGCAGGCCCGCAGAAAGCCATCCAAAGCACTGGTGGTGTTGTTCAGGCACACCTCTAATTGGGTTCCAGTTCCTGGAGGGTAGGTATGGGGAAGGCTTGTCCCCAGAACTAGGCTTTGCTTGTCATCTGTGCCGAAGGTGTTTGGGGATCAAAAGTCTAAGCAGCACTTATTAGTGTGCACAAATCATGAAAAGAAAATGTAAAATGCACACGTTTGTTATCTTTTAGGACCATAATTAAAAATGAAGAAAAGGCTGGGCATGGTAGTTCATGCCTGTAATCCCAGCACTTTGGAAAGTGAAGTGGGCAAATTACTTGAGGTCAGGAGTTTGAGACCAGCCTGGTCAACATGGTGAAACCGTGTCTCTAAAAAATACAAAAATTGACCAGGCGTGGTGACTCATGCCTGTAATTCCAGCACCTTGGGAGGCCAAGGCGAGTGGATCACCTGAGGTCGGAAGTTCGAGACCAGCCTGACCAACATAGAGAAACCCCATCCCAAAAATACAAAACTAGCTGGGTGTGGTGGCGCATGCCTGTAATCCCAGCTACTCAGGAGACTGAGGAGGGGAATCACTTGAACCTGGGAGGACGAGGTTTCGGTGAGCTGAGATTGCTCCATTGCACTCCAGCTTGGGCAATAAGAGCGAAACTCCATGTCAAAAAAAAAAAAAAAAAAAAAAAATTAGCCAGTCGTGGTGGTAAGCACCTGTAATTCCAGCTACTCAGGAGGCTGAGGCAGGAGGATCTCTTGAACCTGGGAGGTAGAGATTGCAGTGAGTCAAAATCGTGCCACTGCACACCAGCCTGGGCAATAGAGGAGATTCCATCTCGAAAAAAATAAAAAATGAAATAGAAAATAAAAATGAACAGTAGTCTCACATAAAAAGAGGTTTATTTAGATGTAAAGACTAAGTCTTGAAATAAACCAAAAATGCATGATTGGAGAGGGGAGGAACTTTTCTGACACAACTGTACATTTGGGTTTTGCTTCCTGGTTGATTTTACAATCTTATAAAAAGAATCGTTTTTACAAAAATATCCCCTAGCTTGATTCATTTTCCCAAGGGCCTTTTTTAATCCTTTGATGTTTAAACTATTCTTTGAAGCACCTATCTTGCATCGTGCTTGCAAATGTTCTCTTCAATTTTAAACAGTCTAACACTGATAGATCCTCCCTGCGCAACGGCTCTGCCTGTGATGACAGCAGCTATCCAACGTCGTTTCCATGAAAACCCCCTATTTCAGGAGATTGCAATTTCACTCCGTGCATATTTGCACCGGATGTTTACAACCTCTGACAATCAGATGGTTAATGAATTACTATCACATTGATGAGCCGCGTCGGATAGAGCAAGAAATGGTCATGAGCAGCGCTTTGTCAGTTCTTCTCTTCCCTAAGGTATGCAATTTTGGAGCTAAGATAATAACTTTGCTCACGTCTCTTTGTAGTGGAGCGGAAGTAGGGGAAGAAAGACAGGAAAGAATGGGGATGATTTGGAGAGAGTGTTTGCTCTTGCTTCCTTTCTTGCTGCATCTCATTCAGGCTTCTTGCTGCTTCATATTTCTCTTGAATAGCACCCACCTTCCCCCTTCAATGGTAACCGCAATTATTAACATTTCCTACTCATCTTCTCTTCCCCTCAACCTCAAGCATTGGGGGGGAAAGAAAGGAAAAGTGGAAGAGCCTGAAGAATAGAAGTGCTTTTCCAAGATGCATTTGGACCATGCAACAATGATGAGCTGGACCCAGGGCCTGGAAAAGGCAGGAGGGTTGCACTTTTACTCCCCACCCCGTTATTATTATTACTATTATTTTAATTTAATTTAATTTAATTTTTTTTTTTTTTTTTTTTTTGAGGCAGAGTCTTGCTCTCTCACCCGGGCTGGAGTTCAGTGGCGTGATCTCAGCTCACCACAATCTCTGCCTCCCGGGTTCAAGCAATTCTGCCTCAGCCTCCCCAGTAGCTGGGATTACAGGTGCCTGCCACCACAGCCAGCTAATTTTTGTATTTTTGGTAGAGATGGGATTTCACCATATTGGCCAGGCTGCTCTCGGACTCCTGATCTTGTGATCTGCCCGCCTCAGCCTCCCAAAGTGCTGGGATTACAGGCGTGAGCCACAGGGCCTATTTTGTTTTTTTGAGACAGAGTCTTGCTCTGTTGCCCAGGCTGGAGTGCAGTGGCACAATCTTGGCTCACTACAGCCTTCACCTCCTGGGTTCAAGTGATTCTCCTGCCTCAGCCTCCTGAGTAACCGGGATTACAGGCCCCTGCCACCACACCTGGCTTATTTTTGTATTTTTAGTAGAGACGAGATTTCACTGTTGCCCAGGCTGGTCTCAAACTCCTGACCTCAGTTGGTTCACCCACCTCAATCTCCCAAAGTGCTGGGACTACAGGCATGAGCCACCGTGCCTGGCCCCCACCCCATTATTTAAATACTCAGTGCACCCAGGGACCAGGGTGTCACTCTGTGGAGCAGCTACCGTAATCACAGACCTTCAGGCAATGCTGCCATACTACCCCAGCCTCCTGCCCCTCCACCCACCACCCACCACCGGCCACCTACCCATCACTGCTGCCCAACCCAGGCCTATAGCTATCTTCCTTGCTGCTGCAAGGCCAAAACCTACGTTAAATAACCATTCTCTTCCACAAGCAGTTTTAAATCACAACAGAATTTCTTTACATTTACAGGGCCTGTGTTCTCCAGGGTAATTATAACACTGTGTTCATTAGGTGGATCTGTTTGTACTGACATGCAAAGATGTCCAAGATATAAGTGGAAAACATTGAATTGCAAAACTTTCTTCTTAATATAACATTTTATTTAAAAATATAGGCCGGGCACGGTGGCTCAAGCCTGTAATCCCAGCACTTTGGGAGGCCGAGACGGGCGGATCACGAGGTCAGGAGATCAAGACCATCCTGGCTAACATGGTGAAACCCCGTCTCTACTAAAAATACAAAAATCTAGCCGGGCGACCTGGCGGGCGCCTGTAGTCCCAGCTACTCAGGAGGCTGAGGCAGGAGAATGGCGTGAACCCAGGAGGCGGAGCTTGCAGTGAGCTGAGATCCGGCCACTGCACTCCAGCCTGGGCGACAGAGCGAGACTCCGTCTCAAAAAAAAAAAAAAAAAAAAAAAAATAATAATAATAATAATAAAAATATATTACATATATATTAATACATGGAACTGTCTGTTAAAATGTAACTTTCTACTGCATGATTAGGGTCTGATATCAGATATTAAATGGAGTGTGACACAGCCCACCTTGGAGGCATCTTCAAAGTAAATACTGAAAACTGGTTCTGCGACTCTTTATCTTACCCCCCGGCTTTTTTTTTGAGACAGAGTCTCGCTCTGTCACCCAGGCTGGAGTGCAGTGGCGTGACCTCGGCTCACCGCAACCTCTGCCTCCCGGGTTCAAGTGATTCTCCTGCCTCAGCCTCCCCAAGTAGCTGGGATTAAAGGCACAAGCCACCATGCCCAGCTAATTTTTTTGTATTTTTAGTAGATATGGGGTTTCACCATGTTGGCCAGGCTGGTCTCAAACTCTGACCTCAGGTGATATGCCTGCCTCGGCCTCCAAAGTGCTGAGCTTATAGGCATGAGCCACCAAGCTGGCCTCCCTTCTCTTCTCCATACCCTTGATTGCCAATAAGCAAGAGGGAAAGAGGATAAAAGAGAAAGAAGACCAGACTACACCACCTTCAGGAAAGGAAACATCTTGTCTTTGAGTCAAAGCTGAATTGATGAATGAAATCTCAAACCTAATTTCTGATTTGACACTATATTTTGTGATTACAGGACAGTCTTCTGAGTAAGAAAATTGAGGGGACTGCCAAATTTCCAGTCAGCGGGAGAGGAAAGGTTCCCCACTGAATAAACTTTTTTTTTTTTTTTTTTGAGATGAGAGTCTCATTTTGTTGCCCAGGCTAGAGTGCAATGGTGAGATCTTGGCTCACTGCAACCTCCACCTCCTGGGTTCAAGCGATTCTCCTGCCTCAGCCTCCCAAGTAGCTCGGACTACAGGCACGCACCACCATGCCTGGCTAATTTTTATATTTTTAGTAGACATGGGGTTTCACCACGTTGTCTAGGCTGGTCTCCAACTCCCAACCTCAGGTGATCCACCCACCTCGGTCTCCCAAAGTGCTGGGATTACAAACATGAGCCACTGGTTCCAGCCTCCACTGAATAAACTTTAAAAAGGCAGAGAGAAACAAAAATAAAGTGGAATTTCTATGACATTTCCCTGTTGGGCTTAATGGAGAGACTAGGTTCATAGACAGAGGAAGATGTCTGGAAACAGGATGTAGCAAACTCCAGATATCTCTTGTGGGGAGTTGGGGGGGAATGGGTGTTACTCACTTTTTCTCCTATTTACATTATGTCTAAATTGTGTTAACAGAGCGTGTTTACTTTTGTAATCAGAAAAGCTATAATGATAAACATGCACCTCTAAAATATTAGTGGAGAAAATCACTGCCATTGATGTTTCAAAGACATTTGTAAAATATTAGAAAGACGGCAAGCTGAAAAATGAAATAGGAACCATAATCACTGACATCTATAGAATGTATTACAATTTAACAAAACATTTTCATTTAAGAACCTTATTTGAGGCCAAGCCTGCTGGCTCATGTTTGTAGTCCCAGCACTTTGGGAGGTTGAGGTGGGAAGATCACTTGAGCCCAGGAGCTTAAGACCAGCCTGGGCAACATAGTGAGACCCTCTCTCTACAAAAAGTTAAAAAATTATCTGGGTGTGGTGGCATGCACTTGCAGTCCCAGCTACTTGGGAGACTGAGATAGGAACGATTGCTTGAGCCCGGGAGGTGAAGGCTGCAGTGAGCCATGATCACGCCACTGCACTCCAGCCTGGGTGACAGAGCAAAACCCTGTTTCAAAAAAAAAAAAAAAAAAACAAAAACAAAACAAAAAGGAAACACCTCATTTGATTGTTACAGCAACCCTGGAGTTATGCACTTGAGTTTTTCACATTGTACAGATGTAGAAACAGAGTGTCATAATTATTGGTTACCTATTGTGGCCAACCACATTGCCAGTGGAGAGAAGGTTCAAATTCAGGTCTTCTGGGTTTAAATCTCGTATTCTTTCCATTTCACAATACAGAGTGCTGTTCTACAATGATATTTATTTGCCAGAAAATGTTCTCCCAGCCCACTCTCAATGGATGCACAACATTCCCTAGTGCACATGATGTAATAAAGCCATACCATTACAGTCTGCAATAACAGTGTTCTTCTGAACTATATTCCACATTCCCCTCTAAACTGTGGAATCTTTACATATTTAACACCGTTTTCCTCATCTTAAAACTGATACTCCTAAAACAGGTGTGGTGGCTCATGCCTGTAATCCTAGCACTTAGGGAGGTCGAGGTGGGTGGATCACCTGAGGTCACGAGTTCGAGGCCAGCCTGGCCAACATGGTGAAACCCCATCTCTACTAAAAATACAAAAATTAGCCAGGCGTGGTGGTGTGCATCTGTAATCCCAATTACTCTGGAGGCTGAGGCATGAGAATCACTCGAACCCAGGAGGCGAAGGTTGCAGTGAGCTGAGATCATGCCACTGCATGCACTCCAGCCTGGGCAATAGAGCAAGACTTCATCTAAAACAAAAAACAAAACCGAACAAACAAACAAAAAACCTAATACTCCTACTGAGTTCCATACCTGTCAATGACCCTATAATTTTCCTGTTATCACAGTATTAAACTTTAGTTATCTTTGCTCTCTTCTTCCATTTTATTCTATATCTGGTCATTTTACAGTTGTGTGCGTGTGTGTGTGTGTGTGTGTGTGTGTGTGTTGTTTTTGAGACAGTTTCACTCTGCCGCCCAGGCTAGCGTGCAGTGGCTTGATCTCTGCTGTAGTGGTGAAGGAGGCGCTGCAGTCCAGGGACCTGAACTTCTCCCACCCAAGCCTGCCTACTGCACACTACGCCCTGCCTCCAGGTATACTCACCTTGCTTCTGGTCACCTGTGAAGCTGGACACTCACCCTAGAAATGTGGCCAGTCACAACAGCCCAGTCACACCACCATTAACATCTCATGCTACTGAATCTGAATAGGTGGAGTCCAGTTTGTATCTAGACCCTTATCTGCAGAAGAGCCTGGGAAATAGAGCATTAGCCTTCCAGCCTCTGCAGCACAGGAAGACATGTTAGGAGAGCACTGAGATGCTCATTGCCAATTAACCACATCCACCTTGTTGACGCAGTTTCATTTTTAAATTTTTATTTATTTATTTTCTGAGACAGGTTCTTGCTCTGTCGCCTAGGCTCCTAGCGGAGCTATCTCAACTCACTGCAGCCTCGACCTACTGAGCTCAGGTGACCCTCCCACCTTAGCCTCCTGAGTACTGGGACTATAGGCGCACGCCACCACACTCGGTTAATTTTTGTGTTTTTTGTAGAGATGGGGTTTTGCCATGTTGCCCAGGCTGGTTTCTAACTCCTGAGCTCATGCAATCCTCCTGCCTTGGCCTTCTGAAATGCTGGGATTACAGGTGTGAGCAACCATGCCCAGCCTGCAGTCTTTTTGATTCTTTCTTAGAGGAACTCCTCAATCTGTTGGTAATCCATTTCCACCCTGCCCCACAGAGGTTTCTAGTCTTTGTTCCCATAATA
>NW_022142133.1:0-20700 GCF_007565055.1 Rhinopithecus roxellana | reverse complement strand
CTTCCTTCCTTCCTTCCTTCCTTCCTTCCTTCCTTCCTTCCTTCCTTCCTTCGCCTCTCTCTCTCTCTCTTTCTTCTTTTGAGAGATAGGGCAGGCCTGGTGCCATGCACCTGTAGTCCTAGCTAATCAGGAGGTTGAGGCAGGAGGATTACTTGAGCCTGGGAGTTCAAGGCAGCAGTGAGCAGTTAATCGAGCCACTGCACTCCAGCCTGGATGACAGTGGAGAAACCTGATAAACCACTATCCCAGCGGAGGATTGAGGAGAGCATCAACAGTAAGAACTCATGCTCGTAGTACATGGAAACAGCACTTTCCCTTCCTCTTGAAACCTGAAACCCAATGGAATCATGAGAATAACAGGCAATCTTAACAGAGCAGCAATCTACACAACACATGAGCAACACTCCTGAAAACCAACGAGGTTTGTAGCCAGGTGCGGTGGCCTGTCCCTGTAATCCCAGCTACTCGGGAGGCTGAGGCAAGATGATCACTTAAGGCCAGGAGTTCAAGACCAGCCTGGACAACATGGCAATACATTTTTTTTAAATCATCAAGGTCATGAAAAACAATCTGAGAAACGACCACAGCCAAGAGGAGCCTAATGAGGCATGACAACTCCTCTAACGTGGTGTCCTAATGGGGCCCTGGAACAGAAAAGGACAGTAGCTCAAAAGTATGGGAACCTGGCCCAGCGTGGTGGCTCACGCCTGTAATCCCAGCACTTTGGGAGGCTGAAGTGGGCGGATCACTTGAAGCCAGGAATTCGAGACCAGCTGGCCAACATGGCAAAATCGTGTCTCAACTAGAAATACAAAAATTAGTCGAGCGTGGTGGCACGCACCTGTAGTCCCATCTACTCAGGAGGCTGAGGCAGGAAAATCATTTGAACTTGGGAGGCAGAGGTTGCAGTGAACCAAGATTGTGCCACTGCACTTCATCCTGGGTGAGGGAGTGAGACTCTGTCAAAAAGAAGAGAGAAAAGAAAGAAGAGAAAAGAAAAGAAAAGAAAAGAAAAGAAAAGGAAAAGAACAGAAAAGAAAAGAAAGAAGGAAAGGAGGAATTTAGGGGAATCACAGAAAGAATTTCTTTCTTTCGAATAGGGTCTCAATCTGTCACCCAGGCTGGAGTGCAGTGGTATGATCACGGCTCACTGCATCCTTGATTTCCCAGGCTCAAGCAATCCTCCCTACTCAGTCTACCGAGTAGCTGGAACTATAGGTGCACGCCACCATGCCTGGTTTTGTAAAGACAAGGTCTCCCTATGTTACCCAGGCTGGTCTCAAACTCCTAGGCTCGAGCAATCCTCCTGCCTCAGTCCCCTGAAGTGCTGGGATTTCAAGCATGAGCTATTATACCCAGCATGATTTTCTTTTTTTCTTTTCTTTCTTGTTTTTTTGAGACGGAGTTTCGCTCTGTCACCCAGGCTGGAGAGTAATGGTGTGATCTCAACCCACTGCAACCTCCGCCTTCCAGATTCCAGTGATTCTCCTGGCTCAGCCTCCCAAGTAGCTGGGATTACAGGTGCATGCCACCACACTCGGCTAATTTTTGTAGTTTTCAGTTGAGATGGGGTTTTATCATGTTGGCCAGGCTGGTCTCGAACTCCTGACCTCAGGTGATCCACCTGCCTTGGCCTCCCAGAGCGCTAGGATTACAGGTGTGAGCCACCATGCCCCGCAAAAAGTACTATTTCTGAAAATAATTTTTTGTTAGATATTAGGCGGCACGAGTGCAGATTTCTTAACATGCATATATTGCACCGTGGTAAAGTCTGCGCTTTTAGTGAACCCATCACCTGAATAGCGAACATTGTACCCATGCGTAGTATTTCAACCCTCAGCTCTTCTCAGTCTTCAATGTTTATTATTCCACTCGTAGGGTACCCATTGTCCAGCTCCCACTAATGAGAACATGCAATATTTGACTTTGTGTTTCTGAGTCATTTCACTGAACATTTCACTGAATAATGGCCTCCAGTTCCATCCATCTTGCTACAAAAGACATGATTTCATTATTTTGTATGTCTGAGTAGTATTCTGTGATATGAGCTGGGTGCAGTCGCTCACGCCTGTAATCCCAGCACTTTGGGAGGCCCAGGTGGGCAGATCACCTGAGGTCAGGATTTTAAGACCAACCTGACCAACATGGAGAAACCTAGCTCCACTAAAAATACAAAAAATTAGCCAGGCTTGGTGGTGCATGCCTGTAATCCCAGCTACTCGGGAGGCTGAGGCAGGAGAATCGCTTGAACTGGGAAGGCGGAGGTTGCAGTGAGCTGAGATCGTGCCATTATACTCCAGCCTGGGCAACAAGAGTGATACTCTGTCTTAAAATAAAATAAAATAAAATAAATAAATAAAATAAAATAAAATAAATAAAATTCTGTGGTATGTATACCACACTTTCTTTCTTTTTTAAAAAATTAAAAAAAATTTCAGGCCGGGCACAGTGTCTCACGCCTGTAATCCCAGCACTTTGGGAGGCCAAGGCGGGTGGATCACGAGGTCAGGAGATCAAGAACATCCTGGCTAACACGGTGAAACCCCGTCTCTACTAAAAATACAAAAAATTAGCTGGGCGTGGTGGTGGGTGCCTGTAGTCCCAGCTACTCGGGAGGCTGAGGCAGGAGACTGGCGAGAACCCGGGAGGCGTAGCTTGCAGTGAGCCGAGAGTGGGCTCCTGTACTCCAGCCTGGGCGACAGAGCAAGACTCTGTCTCAAAAAAAAAAAAAAATTTTAATTCAAGCAATTCTCCTGCCTCAGCCTCCTCAGCTCGGATTACAGGTGCCCACCACTATGCCCTGCTAATTTCTTATATTTTTAGTAGAGACAGGGTTTCACCCTGTTGGCCAGGCTGGTCTTGAACTCCTGACCTCAGGTGATCCACTCACCTCTGCCTCCTAAAGTGCTGGGATTATAGGCGTGAGCCACTGTGCCTGGCCTCGTTCTTATGTTTTCAGTTTTCTTGCTGCTGGTGCAGAATGACATCAGGCATGAACAGCTGAACTGCAGCCTGGATTCCCATCTCTGCTGGCTCTCCTGTCCTAAAGCCTAACATCCCTGAGGGCCTTCTGGCAACCTGAACGTGGTGGAGCTGTGGTGTCCTTCTCCCTGATTTTATTGCAAGGCAGCAAGCAAGTCACAGTCAGTAATTACCCTCCCGGGTAATTGCACAACTTTTGTGTTGTGCCTCACAAGCCTGGTCTCCAGCCACTTATATACGTGCAGAATGGAGGGTCTACATGATGGGATCTGCCACCCCAAAGGGCATGATTGGAAGATAACCGGCCAGGTTGTGCCAGAGTTTTGTTTTGTGATCTCCCAAGGACACAGCCTTCAGAGAGTTAGAACCAAAAGATCTTAAAAAGCCTTGACATTTGCATAACAAACACTGCTTATTTGTCTCAAATGTTTGGAATAAGTCTGTAGATAGAACACACCAGATTTATTGTGTTTCTAGAGAAGAACACAATGGAAGTTAATTATGACTATGTAAAATTAAAAGTACCCTGCTGAAAGGTGACAGGGAGAGTAAGGGAGGCAGAGAGAGGTGGAGCCCGGAGCTGTTGCTTTTCATGAAGACTGTCTGTGCAATTTGGATTAAAAAATAATAATAATAATCCAGCTGCCCACCGTCTGGGAAGTGAGCAACTCCGTCCCGCCGCCCCGTCTGGGAAGTGAGGAGCGCCTCTGCCTGGCCGCTGTGCAACCTTCCAAGGGTGAAGTGACAGCCTTGTGTGTGATCTTTTCTGTCTTCCCCAAGTTTGCATTTTCGACGTTAAAGTTTACTTTTTAGTTACAAAATAATAATAATAAAATTAGAGGGCTGGGTACAGTGGCTCATGCCTGTAATCCCAGCACTTTGGGAGGCTGAGGCGGGCTGAGGTCGGAAGTTTGAGACCAGCCTGGTCAACTTGGTGAAACCCCATTTCTACTAAAAATACCAAAAAACTCAGCTGGGTGTGATGGTGCATGACTGTAATCCCAGCTACACTTTGGGAGGCTGAGGCAGGAGAATCGCTTGAACCTGGGAGGTGGAGGTGGCAGTGAGCCAAGATTACGTCATTGCACTCCAGCCTGGGCAACAAGAGCAAAACTCCGTCTCAAAAAAAAAGTAGAGACAGGGTCTTGCTCTATCCCCCAGGCTGGAGTACAGTGGCGTGATCATAGCTCACTGTAACCTTGAACTCCTGGGTTCAAGCCATTCTCCTGCTTTAGGCTCCCATGTAGCTAAGACTACAGCCACGTGCCATCACGTGTAGCCAATTTTTTTTTTTTTTTCAGAGATGGAGTCTCACTATGTTGTCCAGCCTGGTCTCGAATTCCTGGCCTCGAGCAATTGTCCCACCTCAACCTCCCAAAGTGCTGGGACTACAAGCATGAGCCACCCACCACACCTGTCATGCCTGTTTGGAATATTTCTTTCTTTTTTTTTTTTTTTTAGACGGAGTCTCGCTCTGCCGCCCAGGCTGGAGTGCAGTGGCACGATCTTGGCTCACTGCAACCTCTGTCTCTCGGGCTCAACCAATTCTCTGCCTCAGCCTCCCGAGTAGCTGGGATTACAGGCGCATGCTACCACGCCTGGCTAATTTTTGCATTTTTAGTAGGGAGGGGGGTTTCACCACCTTGGCCAAGCTGGTCTTGAACTCCTGACCTCTTGATCCGTCCGCCTCGGCCTCCCAAAGTGCTGGGATTACAGGCATGAGCCACTACGTCCAGCCAAGCTGTTTGGATTTTTAAAAGCAGGTGCATGTAGCAATTCTGTCACAATTTTGACAAAATTAAGCAATATACTAAAATATATTAAGCAATTCATTTACACCTACCCACAGTCATATAGCATTAAACAGAAGGCAACCTTTGGAGTCTGGGGACTGTATTCAAGGTGCTCTATAAACATCCATTATATTCTGCTCTTATTCCTTTGCTGCCACTGAAGGTTGAAGTCACACCCGTTACTTAGCAGTCTGTTTGAGAACGTGTTCAGAAATGAGCAGAGACATTCATCAAGAGAAGCACATTTGACAGGGTGAGCTGGAGTCCATCAGACCTCACAGTCAAGGACTGACAGGACCTGAGCCCAAAGACTGGCCTCTCCAGAACCATCTTTCCACCAAGTCGAAGCCTCGGAGGCAGCGTGGATTTGTCACAGAAGCACATTGTAAGTTCTGGCCTTAAAGGAAAAAGCCAGCTAGGCGCGGTGGCTCATGCCTGTAATCCCAGCACTTTGGGAGGCCAAGGCAGGCAGATCATCTGAAGCCAGGAGTTTGAGGCCAGCCTGGCCAAGATGGTGAAACCCCGTCTTTACTAAAAACAAAAATTAGCCGGGCATGGTGGCAGGTGCCTGTAATCCCAGCTACTCGGAGGCTGAGGCACAAGAATCGCTTGAACCCGGGAAATGGAGGTTGCAGTGAGCCGAGATTGTGCCACTGTACTCCAGCCTGGGAGACAGAACAAGACTCTGTCTCAAAAAAAAAGAAAAAAAAAGGAAGAAGCTGGGGTTAACTTCTGGGCTGGAGCAAGTAGATGCATGGCAGGCACAGACTGGGCCAGTCAAGGAGGACACTCCTCGGCAAAGGTCAGGCAGTCCCCTGGCTCTTCCATCCTCTTTGTCAGAAAGAGTATTTTCTGTGGTCTTCTAGAATTTTAGATGTGTTCTGCAGAAGGCTTTTCCTGGGGGAGAGGATTTTGAAGCAAATGCTGTCCACGGTCTCCGCAGGGGATGTTAGAACATGGTGTTCTAATAACAGTCCTTGGCTGCAGCCAGAGAGCTGTCAGGCTTCCTTCTGGGGGTCAGGGTGCAGTTGGCGGGAAGATGAAGCAGGCTTGGAACCGGAATGCTTTCTACAGGCGTCCTGGGAACGTGCTCTCAGGCAGGCCATCCCGGGCACTGCGGATGCATGGGACCGCTGCTTTTCTGGGTTGTTTCCTTTTTCTACAGGTGAGTCCCAAGAAGACCACCTAGACTGTCAGAATACCATAGACTTTTTCTCCAAGGGATATTCAATCCCAAATGAATAGAAACTTCCCATGTTCCCACAGAAGCCGTTTTTTTTTTTTTTTTTTTTTTAATTCTTAGATTTTATTTTGTAGCAACAGGGTCTTGCTATGTTGCCCAGGCAGGTCTTGAACTCCTGGCCTCAAGATGTCCTCCCACTTTGGCCTCCCAAAGTGCTGGGATTACAAGCATGAGCCCCCATGCCTGGCCCATAGAAACCTTTTTAGTTAGCAGGTGGAAGGGAACAGGTTTACTTCTTTCCAAATAAACCCAAGGGTTCCAACTAATTTGTTTTAAAAAGCATCCTTTAACAAGCCCAACCTTTACTTTTTAAAAATACTACTATAATGTTGTTTTTCCTTAAGGTTTATAAACACAGCATTCAAGAAGTTTCTTTTCCTTGTAGGATTTTGCCTACAATAAATAGCATGCTGCTATGGGGTGACCATGTGGTTCAAACTGCCTCGATTCAGCCAGCTGTGGGGCAAATTAAAAGAGAGATGATACTTTTTAGAGTAAAAGTTGGCCAGGCACGGTGGCTCACACCTGTAATCCTAGCACTTTGGGAGGCCAAGGTGAGTGAATCACAAGGTCAGGAGTTTGAGACCAGCCTGGCCAATACGGTGAAAACCCCGTTTTTACTAAAAATACAAAAATTAGCCGGGCGCGGTGGCGTGCATTTGTAGTCCCAGCTACTTGGGAGGCTGAGGCAGAAGAATTGCTTGAACCTGGGAGGCAGAGGTTGCAGTGAGCCAAGATCACACCACTGCACTCCAGCCTGGGCGATAGAGCAAGAGTCCATCTCAAAAAGAAAAGCATGAAAGTCTTGGCCGGGTGCGGGTGGCTCACACCTGTAATCCTAGCAATTTGGAAGGCCGAGGCGGGTGGATCACCTGAGGTCAGGAGCTCGAGAACAGCCTGGCCAACATGATGAAACCCAATCTTTACTAATAATAACAAAAATTAGCCAGGCGTGGTGGCACACGCCTGTAATTCCAGCTACTTGGAAGGCTGAGGCAAGAGAATCGCTTGAACCTGGGAGGCAGAGGTTGCAGTGAGCTGAGATCACACCACTGCACTCCAGCCTGGCTGAGAGTGAGACTCCATCTCAAAAAAAAAAAAAAAAAAAAAAAAGGTAAAAGTCGTTATTTAAAGACAGTTATGTGGGCCAGGGTGGATGTTCACACCTGTAATCCCAATGCTTTGGGAGGGATTGGGGTCAGGAGTCCAAAATCAGCCTGGGCAACAATGAGACTCTGTCTCTACCAAAAAAAGAAAAAGGAAAAACAAATAATAAAGGCAGTAATGGTAAACCAATATTTTAAAAAATGCTTCATTTCAAAATATTGTGCTTTCTGAATAAAATCTAAAGAAATGAATGTTATCCATTCATTCAACACATATTTACACAGAAGCTGGGTGTGGTGGCTCACGCCTGGGATCCCAGCACTTTGAGAGGCCAAGGTGGGCAGATTGCTTGAGTCCAGGAGTTTGAGTCCAGCCTGGGCCACGCAGCGAAACCCCATCTCTACAAAAAAATTTAAAAGTAGCCTGGTGTGGTGGATTGTGTCTGTAGTCCCAGCTACTTGTGAGGCTGAGGCAGGAGGATAACTTGAGCCCAGAAGGTTGAAGCTGCAGTCAGCTAGGATGGTGCCACTGCACTCCGGCCTGGGCGACAGAGCAAGACTGAAAAAACAAAACAAAACACAAAAAAAAAAAAACAGAGAGAGGGAGAGAGAGAAAGAGAGAGAACAATCCCTGCCCTCCTTGAACCAAGGCTTTCACCTTTGAGTGGCAGAAGACAGATAGGAAATAAACAAGCAAGCAAACCAAAATATTAGATGGCATCAGTGCTATGGGAAAGAACAAGACAGAGAAAGGAGAGGAAGCCTGTGGGTGCATGCGTGTGTGCGTGTGTGCGTGTGTGCGTGTGTGCGTGTGTGCGTGTGTGTGAGAGAGAGAGAGATGGCGGGGTGGGAGATGGTAGGGTAGGATGGAGGGGCTGCAATTCCAAGTAGGGAGTAGTCAAAGAAGGTTTTGCTGAGGACAACATTTGAGCCCAGATGGGAGGGACACAGCTACGTGCAAATCTGGGTGTGAAACAGCTGGAAGGCCCGTGTGACAGAAGTGGAGTGAGGGAGGTGGACTTGGAGGTGGTTGGGGAAGCGGAGGTGGTGGGGAAAGTAGGATCATGCTGTGGGAGGGGAGCACAGACAAATCTTACCAGGCCCTGTAGGCCATTTCCCAAAGAGGATGACTTTTATCTGGGTAAGATGGAATGTTCTAACATGGAAGTGACGCACCATCTATTTTTTTTTTTTTGCGGGGGGATGGAGTTTCACTCTTAGTGCCCAGGCTGCATTGCAATGGTGCCATCTCGGCTCACCACAACCTCCGCTTCCTGGGTTCAAGCGATTCTCCTGCCTCAGCCTCCCAAGTAGCTGGGATTACAGGCATGCACCACCATGCCCCGCTAATTTTGCATTTTTAGCAATACATGATTTCTCCTTGTTGGTCAGGCTGGTCTTGAACTCCCGACCTCAGTTGATCTGCCTGCCTTGGCCTCCCAAAGTGTTGGGATTACAGGTCCGAGCCACCACGCCTGGTTGACACACCATCTATTTTAGCATCAAAAGCACTGTTCTGGGCCATGCTCAGTGGCTTATACCTACAATCCCAACACTTTGGGAGGCTGAGGCAGGGAGATCGCTTGAACCCAAGAGTTTGAGATCAGCCTGGGCAACATAGGGAGACACTACCTCTACAAAAATAGAAATTTAAAAAGTTAACTGGGTGTAGTGTTGTGCACCTGTAGTCCCAGCTACTCAGGAGGCTGGGGTGGGAGGATCACTTGAGCCCAGGAGATTGAGGCTGCAGTGAGCCGGGATCATGTTATTGCATGCTAGCCTCAGCAACAGAGCAAGACCCTGTCTTAACAACAACAAAAAAGAAAAGAAAAGAAAAGCTGGCCGAGCGCAGTGGCTCACACCTGTAATCCCAGCACTTTGGGAGCCCGAGGCAGACAGATCACGAGGTCAGGGGATTGAGGCCATCCTGGCTAACACAGTGAAACCCCGTCTCTACTAAAAATACAAAAAATTAGCCGGGCGTGGTGGCACGCGCCTATAGTCCCAGCTACTCAGGAGGCTGAGACAAGAGAATTGCTTGAACCCGGGAGGCTGAGGTTGCAGTGAGCACCAAGATCGCGCCACTGCACTCCAACCTGGGTGACGGAGCGAGACTCTGTGTCAAAAATAAAATAAAATTTAAATTTAAAAAGCACTGCTCTGCTCTGCTGCTGTTATTGATAATAGAGTGGGCTTGAGAGCATAGAATCCAAAGCTGGAAGTTGTGCTAGGAGGTGTTTGCTGTAATCCAAGAAAGACCACAGCAGCCCGAATCATGTTGGTGATAAGTAGTAGAAAAAATCCGAATGAACGTAGACTTGACAGGATTTGAACGTAAGATGTGAAAGAAAAAGAAGATTCAAGGATGATCCTACATTTTGGGCCCTGACAATGTGGAAAAAAAGAAAAGAACAGGATCTCGGGACCCTGAACTGGCTATGTCAAAGGCAAAGTTAAGCTTGGGAAGTGAGTTATGCAAAAACTGCCTTCCTTTTGTCCCTAAACAGATAGCAATAGTAAGCTGTAATTTTACATGCTTACTTTATCTTATGCAAAGTGTAGAATTACTGAGCAAGAGATGAATGCATAATTGCCATTTCCTCTGCTCCCTCTTTTCACGTGTAAAATGTGGATTCACTGAGCGCTAATCAAAGCTTCACAAGAATGTAACTGACTACTTGCCTCGTTGCCTATCCTCTGTCCATGTTTTTCCCTCTTTTTTTTTTTTTTTTAAGATGGAATCTTGCTCTTGTCTCCCAGGCTGGAGTGCAGTGGCACCATCTAGGCTCACTGCAACCTCCGCCTCCAGGGTTCAAGTGATTCTCCTGCCTCATCCTCCTGAGTAGTTGGGATAACAGGTGCCCACAACCACGCCCGGCCAATTTTTGTACTTTTAGTAGAGATGGGGTTTCGAGACCAGGCTGGTCTCGAACTCCTGACCTCAGGTGATCCACCTGCCTTGGCCTCCCAAAGTGCTAGAATTACAGGAGTGAGCCACCGCATCTGGCCTCTTTTTTCTTTTTAAAAACAAAGTCTCATTATGTCACCCAGGCTGGGTCTGGAGTGCAGTGGCTCAATCATAGCTCACTGTAACCTCAAACTCCTGGACTCAAGCCATCCTCCTGCCTCTGCCTCCCACATAGCTGAGACCACAGGCACAGGCCACCAATGTCCGGCTAATTTTTAATTTTTATTTTTATAGAAACGAGTGTTGCTATGCTGCCCAGGCTGGTCTCAAATTCCTGGGCTCAAGCAATTCACCTGCTTTAGCCTCCTCAGGTGCTGGCATGTGAGGCATGAGCTACCACATCTGGCCCACTTTTTTTTCCTTTCCTCCTTCTCCTCCTGCTCACTCCTTCCCATTTAAATATTGAAGTGCTTAAAACCTCTTTGGAAAAAGCAAGGATCACAGATGCTCCTGTGATTTGTGTTTTTTTCTCAGGCGTATCCTCAACCTTGGCAAAACAAACCTCCAGTTGATTGAGATCTGCTTCAGTTACTTTTTTATTTACAGCAACTATTTTAGTGAACTCAGGCTGCCATAACAAAATATGTTGACTGGATGGTTTAAACAACACAGATTTATTTCTCACAGTTCTAGAGGCTGGGAAGTCCAAGACAAGGTGCCAGAATAGTCTGTTTCTGGTGAGGACTCTCTTCCTGGTTTGCAGACAGTCACCTTCTCCCCTGTGTCCTCACATGGTGGAGGGAGAGCTCTGGTGTCTCTTCTTTTTTTTATGAAGACACCAGTTCTATTGGATCAGAGCTCTAGCCTTATGACTTTTTTTTAACCTTAATCACCTCCCTACAGGCCCTATCTCCAATATGGTCAAAGGAGGGGTCAGGGATTCAACATATAAATTTGGGATGGGAGACATCATTTAGTCCATAGCAGCAACTGAAAGGATGGACTTGCCATTTACTGCAACGAGAAGTCAGGTGAGAAGCACGTTTTGAAAGAAAGAGCAAAAGGTCCATGTCGGGCATGTCAGGCTTAAGGTATCTGTTCATCAAGCCAGTTGGTCATAAAGTTTGGAATTAAAGGAATAGGTCTTAGCTAGAGGTATGAAATTGGGAGGCATCAGCCCATTGGTGGCCAGGATACTAGATTAGATAACCAGAAGTGGAGAGGACCCAGGGCGCCCCGACAGGCAGAGTTTGGGGTGAGGAGGACAGGACAAGAGACATAAAAGGAGCAGCCGGGGACATAGGAAGACACCTAAGAGTATGCAGTGTCCCTGCAGCCAAATAAAGATAATTATGTAGGGAAGAGGGAGTGATCAACTATGCCAAGAGCCCCAGAGAGGTCAAGGAAGAGGAGGACTAAGAATTGAGTCTTGGATGTAGCCCCATCATGGCCACTGGGGACTTTTTTTTTTTTTTCTTTTTTGACAGATTCTTGCTCTGTCGCCCAGGCAAGAGTGCAGTGGTATGATGTCAGCTCGCTGCAGCCTCCGCCTCCCAGGTTCAAGCGATTCTCCTGCCTCAGCCTTCCAAGTAGCTGGGATTACAGGTGCCCACCACTATGCTCGGCTAATTTTTTGTATTTTTAGTGGAGACAGGGTTTTACCATGTTGGCCAGGCTGGTCTTGAACTCCTGACCTCAGGTGATCTGCCCACCTCAGCCTCCCAAAGCACTGAGATTACAGGTGTGAGCCACCACATCCAGACTTTTTTTTTTTCTTTTCTTTTTTCTTTTCTTTTTTTTTTTTTTTTTGAGACAGAGTCTTGCTTGCTGTGTCACCCAGGTTGGAGTGCAGTGGCGTAATCTCGGCTAACTGCAACCCACTCCACCCAGATTAAAGTGATTCTCCTGCCTCGGCCTCCTGAACAGCTGAGATTGCAGGCACCCGCCACCACATGTGGCTAATTTTTGTATTTTTAGTAGAGACAGGGTTTCACTATGTTGGCCAGGCTGATCTCAAACTCCTGACCTCAAGTGATCCACCCATCTTGGCCTCCCAAAGTATCTCATCCATCTGAGCCATCACCATTGTACTCTCTTCCCTGGGTTTTGTGAAGGAGGGAAACTGAATTCAATCTTTCCCGTAGGATGTTATACCATTTACATCTTGCTTCTGATACAACACTTCAGTTATAAAATTTTCATTAAATGCCAGAAAATGTTTATTTTAAGGGACCCGTCTTTCATTCAGGGAAAGTATTTTCAAATTCTTCAGCAGACAACTTGAAAGGAGTTTCCTATGTCTGACTTCAGAGGCACTCCCAGCCAGGCGCAGCCCTGCCCTGGGCAAAGACTCACTGCCCGTCCTCACAGAGGCCCTTTCCTTCCACACCAAGGGCACCTGCTCTGAAGCTGACCCCACTGATGGCTGGGGAATAGTCACAGGTGTCGTCAGTCAGCATCCAGGAAAACAGGATTCGGAGAGGAGAAAGGGCATATAGGAAATGGAACCAGTCATTCTATTATCTTTGACTTGGTACCTTTTCCTCTGCCGCTACTCCCATCTTTTGTCTTTTGTGATTTGTGATTCTTTTCTCTTTGTCTCTCTGGAGGCCAAGTTGACTAAAATCATGAAACAGGGCTGGGCGCATTGGCTCACGCCTGTAATCCCAGTGCTTGGGAGACCGAGATGGAAGGACCGTTTGAGTCCAGGAGTTCGAAACTGCTATCATGCCGTTGCACTCCAGCCGGGGTGACAGAGCCAGGTCCTGTCTCAGAAAAAAAAGAAAAAGAAAAAAATTTAATCTAGTCCAAGTCCCTGTCACATAATAGACAGGGACTCTTGGGGCCCGGGGAGGTTATCTCACTTCTTCAGTCACTGAGCCCGCTCATGGGAGAACCGGGTCTAGATCGGGGCTCCTGTCTTCACAGCTTTATCTGATGCCCCAAACCTGAATAAACTCAGCAGGGAGCTGGCAGGCTGGTTCTTGAGGGGCTCAGAGGTCACTACATAGGTCTGGGGTCACTCCAGTGCCAGGGGCGGCTTGCACCCTCAGTTCACTCAGGGGAACACTTGTGCCGTTTATTTTATTTTATGTATTATTTTTAGAGTGAGGCCTTTCTTTGGGTGGCATTTATTAGTAGCACCATTTCCCCCTCGTGTCTACTGCATTGCATGATCTCAAGTGCTTTGCCTAAAGTTTCTCACTTTTCACCAAGCTCTGCAAAACTCAATCAGTTCTATTTGACACAGAAGGAAGTGCTAAGCAGCAAGGTCAAGATCACACATTAGTGAGCAGGGAGAGACTCAGGAGGGAGCCCGGGCCTCTCATTCCAAGCCTGCGATGGTTTCGTATAGACGCAGTCTCCCCAGATTCACACTCATCTCAGACTGAGTGTAGACAGTGTCCAGTGCAAATGCACTCATCTCCCTGGAAGACGTGTATAACCGTGTAAAACCACACGACTTGTTTCAACCAGTCATCACAGCCTCTCCCCTGTGGGAAAACTCACTTGGAAATGCAAAATTAAGATGGAAAGTTACTTATTGAACATAAAGACAGAACAAAGGAAACCCCACATCCTGGAGGATCCTATCATCAAAGCGATATCAAATGGAGACAGCAGCCTCCAGTGTGGGGCTGGCTCCCACCCCTGCCTAGCCCGTGGGAGGACGTGTTGTCCAGCCTGCCCCGGCGACCGCTCTGACGCAGCACATGACTGGAGCCACCTGGCAAACTCTTACCCTGACTCTTTGTCCTTTGTGACCACATTTTCACGGCTGGTGATTCAGTCTCCCTTCCCCAGTTGCATTTCAAGAGGAGTCACGACTCACGGCTCATTTTGCGGGTGGGTACATTTTAAGGGGTCGCTTTTATTTGTTTGTTTTGACAGAGTCAAAACAATACCCTGTGGCCCAGGGTATTGTGCAATGGCACAATCTGGACTCACTGCAACCTCTGAAAAGAAACCACTTCTTAATGGAATCTAGGGATGGTCCCTGAGCATCTCCAGACAATAGTTAGGCAGCATTGCCTCTGGGAAAAGATTAGCTTTCTAAATCTCATTTACTGTAAATGCATTCAAGTATATGTCAAAGACTTCGGACCTTGCTTGACTAGAATCCCATAGCCAACAGGAAATCCAATTTCTGTAGGTCTGTAGTAGCCACTGTTTACTATTGACATCCAGGGTTTTTGTTTTTCTCTTTTGTTTGCTTTCGATGATAGCATGTGCTTCTGTCACAACAAACAGCATTTAAGGGAAGATGCTCTCCTCCCAACCCTGACATCTGATCCTCAGTTACACATTGACGTTATTTAGTTATTTACAATTAAAAGAGTGACAAACTGTATTCCAAAAAGTGATTATGTGCCTCCAGGTCTACCACATACTTTTTTTTTTTTTTTTTTTTGGAGACAGAGTTTCACTCTTTGTTGCCCAGGCTGGAGTGCAATGGCGCGATCTTGGCTCACTGCAACCCCCGCCTCCCAGTTAAAGCTATTCTCCTGCCCCAAGCCTCCCAAGAAGCTGGGATTACAGGCATGCACCACCACGCCCGCTAATTTTGTACTTTTAGTAGAGATGGGGTTTCTCCATGTTGGTCAGGCTTGGTTTGAACTCCTGACCTTAAGGTGATCCACCCACCTCGGCCTCCCAAAGTGCTGGGATTACAGGTGTGAGCCACTGTGCCTGGCCCTACAGACATTTTTAAATGTTAAAGTCATGCTCAACTTCGGAACACATTTATTAAAACTGCAACGATACAGAGATTAGCATGGCTCCTGAGAAGGATGACACGCAATATAAAATTAAAATTGAAAAATTTTTTATTTAGTTAATTCCATTTCTTAGCTAAGCTTTCATTCTTCCTCTCTCATTCAGCTCTCGGCCCTAAGGTCTCTGTGAACCTGGAGAGGAGGCAAATCTCAAATCCATTTGGCTTCCTGACAGTAGATCTGACAAAGGATTTCGTATCAAATGTAATCGAACTAATGGGAAAAATTATGATTTTTGATTAAGTTAGAATATTAGATCTGGAGCTGCATTGTCTTGATATAGTAGGATGAGTGAAAAGAGTCAAACTCTGTAAAATATTTGAAGAGATTTGTTCTGAACCACAATATGAGTGACCATGGCCCATCACACAGTCGCGGGAGATCCAGAGACCATGCACCCAAGTTGGTCGGGCTACAGCTTGGTTTCACACTGTTTTAGGGAGACATCACAAGACATCAATCAATACATGTAAGATGTACATTGGTTTAATCTGGATTACACTTCAAAAAATTGGTTTTTGAAGCCTGGATTACACTTACCTGGATAGTGTCAGAGGCGTTTGAACAAGAGCAATTTCATCTTGAATAGGGACTGGGTAAAATAAGGCTGAGACCTATTGGGCTGCATTCCCAGGAGGTTAGGATACTCTAAGTCACGGCATGAGATAGGAGATCAGCACAAGACATACGTCCCAAAGACTTTGCTGATAAAACAGACTGTGGTTAAGAAGTCAGCCAAACTCCACCAAAACCAAGACGGCAATGAAAGTAACTTCGGATTGTTCTCACTGCTCATTATATGCTAATTATAATGCATTAGCATGCTAAAACGCACTCCCATCAACGCCATGACAGTTTACAAATGCCTGGCAACATAAGGAAGTTACGCTATATGGTCTAAAAAGGGGAGGACTCCTCAGTTCCTGGAGTTCCACCTCTTGTTTGGCATATAATCAAGAAGTAATGGCCAGGTGTGGTGGCTCATGCCTGTAATCCCAGCTACTTGGGAGGCTGAGGCAGGAGAATCACTTGAACCCAGGAGGCGAAGGCTGCAGTGAGCTGAGATCATGCCACTGCACTCCAGCCTGGGCAACAGAGCAAGACTCTGTTGCAACCCCCCCGCCCCCCGCCCTCCGCCAAAAAGAAGTAACAATAAATATAAGCAGTTGAGCAGCCCATGCTGCTGCTCTGCCTGTGAAATAGCTGTTCTTTTGTTTCTTGTTTTTGTGTGTTGTTGTTGTTGTTTTGAGACAGAGTCTCACTCTGTCCCCCAGGCTGGAGTGCAGTGGCTCGATCTCCGCTCACTGCAACCTCCACCTCCCTGGTTCAAGCGATTCTCCTGCCTGAGCCTCCCAAGTAGCTGGGATTAAAGGCACCAGCCATCATGCCCAGCTACTTTTTGTATTTTTAGTAGAGTCGGGGTTTCATTACGTTGGGCAGGCTTGTCTTCAACTCCTGACCTCAAGTGATCCGCCCGCCTCGGCCTCCCACAATGCTGGGATTACAGGCGTGAGCCACTGCGCCCAGCCTTTTTTCTTTCCTTCTCTAATACACTTGCTTTCACTTTACTCTATGGATTCGTTTTGAATTCTTTCTTGCACAAGGTCCAAGAACCCTCTCTTAGGATCAGGATCAGATCCTTTCCTGGTAAGAACAGGCAGATTCAAAGATTTTCTGACTGGCACTTGGTTGAAAGAGTTTATCTAAAGACCTGAAATTTCTAGAAGGAAATGTCTAGATTAAGACATTTAATAAGACCGAGGTTCTTATTATTCAGATGAAGCCTCCAAGTAGGTGGCTTCAGAGAGAATAGATGAGAAATGTTTCTTATCAGACTTAAAAATGTGCCAGGTTCTTAGTTAATTTCTCCTGGATCAGGAAAAAGACTTGGAAAGGGAAAGGGATTCTCTACAGAATGTAGATTTTCCCAACTGACAGCTTTGCAGGGAAATGTATTTTAGGGTAAAATTCTTCCATTTATTTCAGAGCTTGCTATCTATCACATTGGTATGGTATTTCTACTAAAAGTCTGTTTGGTCAGTCTTAAGCTCTCTGTTTTAGTGTTAATGCTGTTGGTACCTGAATTCCAAAGGGAGGAAGGTAGAATGAGGCATGTCCGACCACCCATTCCCATCACGGCCTGAATTAGTGTTTCATGTTAACTTTGGAATGCCCTTGACCAAGAGGAGGGGTCTGTTCAGCTGGTTGCAGGGGCAGGCATAGAATTTATTTTTGGTTAGCAATAGCCACTAGTACTGGTGGCTATTTAAATTAAAATTGTTGAAAATATCATAACATTATAAGTTCAGTCCCTTGGTTACAGTAGCCTTATTGTTATTGGAAAGGGGTCCTGATTTAGACCCTAAGAGAGGGTTCCTAGACCTTGTGCAAGAAAGAATTCGAGGTGAATCCATAGAGTAAAGTGAAAGCAAGTTTATTAAGAAAGTAAAGGAGGCTGGGCATGGTGGCTCATGCATATAATCCCAGTACTTTGGGAGGCCAAGGTTGGAGGCTGAGGCAGGAGAATCGCTTGAACCTGGGAGGCGGAGGTTTCAGTGAGCCAAGATTCCACCGCTGCACTCCAGTCTGGGGGACAGAGAGAGACTCCGTCTCAAAAAAAAAAAAAAAAAAAGAAAGTAAAGGAATAAAGAATGGCTACTCCATAGGCAGAGCAGTGGCATGGGCTGCTTGACTAAGCATACTTATAGTTACTTCTTGATTATATGCTAAACAAAGGGTGGATTATTCATGAGTTTTCCAGGAAAGGGATGGGCATTCCCAGAACTGAGGGTTCCTCCCCTTTTTAGACCATATAGGGTAACTTCCTGATGTTGCCATGGGATTTGTAAACTGTCATGGCACTGGTAGGAGTGTCTTTTAGCATGCTAATACATTATAATTAGCATATAATGAGCAGTGAGGGCAACCAGAGGTCACTTTCATTGCCATCTTGGTTTTGGTGGGTTTTGGCCGGCTTCTTTACCACAGCCTGTTTTATCAGTAAGTCTTTATGACCTGTATCTTTTTTTTCTTTTTGAGACAGAATCTCGCTCTGTTGCCCAGGCTGGAGTGCAGTTGTGTAATCATGGTTCACTGCAGCCTCCACCTCCTGGGCTCAAACAATCCTCCCACCTCAGCCTCTCAAGTAACTGGAACCACAGGCACACACCACCACGCCCAGCTAGTTCTTTTATTTTTTAGTAGAGGCAAGGTCTTGTTATAGTGCCCGGACTGGTCTCAAACTCTTGGTCTTAAGTGATCTGCCTGCCTCAGCCTTTCAAAGAGATGGGATTATAGGCGTGAACCACTGTGCCTGGCCACATGATTTCTGAAAAAGTAATTTTCAGAAATTTTCCTTTCCTTTCATCCATATCTGATAATGGAAGCTAATAATGAGGAAGAATAAAACATTACATTAAGAATATTCTCCAGTGTTTGAAGCTACACACAGTTTCAACTATATGCATCTTTTAATCTGATTTTTTAAATGCATCCTATTTCCCAGATGAAAATAGACATTTGCTTTGCATGACAACTGCAGAAAATGAAGTAAAATCCCAGATCTTTCATTTAGTAATTGTCTGTCAGTATAAATGCAGAATGATAGCAATTTTCTATCTTGTATATTATTCCTTGGGGAATGACAGTTGTTTTTTATTCAGATCTAACTTCACATGGTAATAATACTGAAATAAATTAAAAGCACACAGTCAGTTATGATCAGATATGATCTATTCAAAGAGGAAAGAAATACTTTTCTGAAATACCTTTTTTTTTTTTTTTTTTTTTTTTTTTGAGACAGGGTCTTTTTCCGTCGCCCAGGCTGGAGCGCAGAGGCCTGATCTCGGCTCACTGCAACCTCTGTCTCCCAGGTTCAAGCGATTCTCCTGCCTCAGCCTCCCAAGTAGCTGGGATTAGAGGGCGCACCACCATGCCTGGCTAATTTTTGTATTTTTAGTAGAGACGGGGTTTCATCATGTTGATCAGGCTGCTCTTGAACTCCTGACCTCGTGATCCACCCGCCTCGGCCTCCCAAAGTGCTGGGATTACAGGCGTGAGCCACTTCGCCCGGCCTGAAATACTTTTTTTACTCAAGACTATAGTCTTATTTTTTGAGAGTAAAATATAACGTAATAAGGCCAGGTGCAGTGGATCACGCCCGTAATTCCAGCACTTTGGGAGGCTAAGGCTGGAGGATCACCTGAAGTCAGGAGTTCAAGACCAGCCTGGCCAACATGGTGAAACCCGTCTCTACTGAAAATACAAAAAATTAGCCAGGCATGGTGGCAGGCATCTGTAATCCCAGCTACTCGGGAGGCTTAGGCAGGAGAATCACTTGAACCACGGAGGCGGAGGTTGCAGTGAGCCGAGATCATGCCACTGCACTCCAGCCTGGATGACAGAGCGAGACTCCATCTCACAAAAAACAAAAACGTAATAGGACAATTCTTCAAATGATAAAGTGAACCTTGATGTACTTACACAGCTTTAGCTATGATTTTCACAAATACGAAGAAACTATGCCAAATCCTAGGAGTCTATGTGGGTTTATGTGTTGGTTATCTACAGCTGATATGATTATCATGATTTTATTTATTTATTTGCTCCTGCCCTTCCCCAACTGATTATCATTATTATTAATTTGCCAAATGATTTTCACCTATGGATCGGAAAATTGTGTTTATTACTGTCAGAGGCATTTGAACCAGAGCAACTCCATCTTGAGTAGGGGCTGGATAAAATCAGGCTGAGACCTATTTTAGGGACTGCATTCTCAGGAGGATAGGCATTCTAAGCCACAGCATGAGATTAGGAGGTCAGCACAAGATACGGGTCACAAAGACCTTGCTATAAAACAGGCTGTGGTAAAGAAGCCAGCCAAACCCACCAAAACCAAGAGGGCAGCGAAAGTGACCCCGGTCGTCCTCACTGCTCATTATACGCTAATTGTAATGCATTGGCATGCTAAAAAGACACTCCCACCAGTGTCATGACAGTTTACAAATGCCATGGCAACTTCAGGAAGTTACCCTATGTGGTCTAAAACGAGGAGGAACCCTCAGTTCTGGGAATTGCCCGCCCCTTTCCTGGAAAACTCACGAATAATCCACCACTTGTTTAGCATATAGTCAAGAAATAACTATAAAAATAGGCAACCAGCTGGAAGCAGTGGCTTACCGCGCTGTAATCCCAGCACTCTGGGAGGCTGAGGTGGGCAGATCAACCAGCTGGGCGCGGTGGTTTACTGTGCTGTAATCCCAGCACTTTGGGAGGTCGAGGCGGGCAGATCACTTGAGGTCAGGAGTTCAAGACCAGCTTGGCCAATATGGTGAAACCCCATCTCTACTAAAAATACAAAAATTAGCCAGGTGTGGTGGTGGGCGCCTATAATCCCAGCTACCTGGGAGGCTGAGACAGGAGAATCACTTGAACCCAGGAGGTTGCAGTGAGCCGAGATTGTGCCACTACACTCCAGCCTGGGTGACAGAGCGAGACTCCATCTCAAACAAAAAGAAAAGAAAGAAAAAAAAGGCAACCAGCAGCACTCGGTGCTGCTCTGCCTATGGAGTAGCCATTCTTTTATTCCTTTACGTTCTTAATAGATGTACTTTCACTTTACTCTATGGACTCGCCCTGCATTCTTTCTTGCACTGGATCCAGGAACCCTCTCTTGGGGTCTAGATCAGGACCCTTTCCGGCAACATTACCATAATACACATTATGCGTGAATTTCATACATGAGTCGCATGAGTTAGTGGTATAATATGCGTTTTTACTTTTAATTTTTATTTATTCTTAATTGATTTTTATTTTTTGAGGCAGCGTCTTGCTCCGATGCCCAGGCTAGAGTGCAGTGGTGTGATCCTAGCTCACTGCAGCCTTGATCTCCGGG
>NW_022142132.1:0-5079 GCF_007565055.1 Rhinopithecus roxellana | reverse complement strand
GCCGCCCGGCTGAGTGCAGTGGCACGATCTCAGCTCACTGCAACCTCTGTCCTCCTCTCCCGGGCTCAACCATTCTCTGCTAGCCTCCCGAGTAGCTGAGATTACAGGCCCTGCCACCACGCCTGGCCTAATTTTGCATTTTTTTTAGTAGTGAGATGGTTCACCACCACCTTGGCCAACGGGCTTGCACCCTGACCTCTTGACTCCGTCCGCACCTCGGCCTCCCAAATTGCTGGATTAACAGCCATGAGCCACACGGTCCGCCACTTTTTGGATTTTTAAAAGCAGGTGCACGTAGCAATCTGTCACATTTGACAAAATTAGCATATACTAAAATAATCTTAAGCATCATTTACAACCTACCCACAGTCAATATAGCAGTACAAAGGCAACCTTTGGAGTCTGGGACTGTATTCAAGGTGCTTTCTATAACATCCATTTATGCTTTCTCTTATTCCTTTGCTGCTGCCACTGAGGTTTGAGTTCACACCCGTTAGTAGGCATCCTGCTTTGAGAACGTGTTCGAAATGAGAGCGAGACTCGTCTAAAAAAAAAAAAAAAGAAAGAAATATTCCAAACAGGCATGACAGGTTGTGGTGGGTGGCTCATGCTTGTAGTCCCAGCACTTTGGGAGGTTGAGGTGGGACAATTGCTCGAGGCCAGGAATTCGAGACCAGGCTGGACAACATAGTGAGACTCCATCTCTGAAAAAAAAAAAAAAATTGGCTACACGTGATGGCACGTGGCTGTAGTCTTAGCTACATGGGAGCCTAAAGCAGGAGAATGGCTTGAACCAGGAGTCAAGGTTACAGTGAGCTATGATCACGCCACTGTACTCCAGCCTGGGGGATAGAGCAAGACCCTGTCTCTACTTTTTTTTTTGAGACGGAGTTTGCTCTTGTTGCCCAGGCTGGAGTGCAATGACGTAATCTTGGCTCACTGCCACCTCCACCTCCCAGGTTCAAGCGATTCTGCCTCAGCCTCCCAAAGTGTAGCTGGGATTACAGTCATGCACCATCACACCCAGCAGTTTTTTGGTATTTTTTTAGTAGAAATGGGGTTTCACCAAGTTGACCAGGCTGGTCTCAAACTTCCGACCTCAGCCCGCCTCAGCCTCCCAAAGTGCTGGGATTACAGGCATGAGCCACTGTACCCAGCCCTCTAATTTATTATTATTATTTTGTAACTAAAAAGTAAACTTTAACGTCGAAAATGCAAACTTGGGGAAGACAGAAAAGATCACACACAAGGCTGTCACTTCACCCTTGGAAGGTTGCACAGCGGCCAGGCAGAGGCGCTCCTCACTTCCCAGACGGGGCGGGACGGAGTTGCTCACTTCCCAGACGGTGGGCAGCTGGATTATTATTATTATTTTTTAATCCAAATTGCACAGACAGTCTTCATGAAAAGCAACAGCTCCGGGCTCCACCTCTCTCTGCCTCCCTTACTCTCCCTGTCACCTTTCAGCAGGGTACTTTTAATTTTACATAGTCATAATTAACTTCCATTGTGTTCTTCTCTAGAAACACAATAAATCTGGTGTGTTCTATCTACAGACTTATTCCAAACATTTGAGACAAATAAGCAGTGTTTGTTATGCAAATGTCAAGGCTTTTTAAGATCTTTTGGTTCTAACTCTCTGAAGGCTGTGTCCTTGGGAGATCACAAAACAAAACTCTGGCACAACCTGGCCGGTTATCTTCCAATCATGCCCTTTGGGGTGGCAGATCCCATCATGTAGACCCTCCATTCTGCACGTATATAAGTGGCTGGAGACCAGGCTTGTGAGGCACAACACAAAAGTTGTGCAATTACCCGGGAGGTAATTACTGACTGTGACTTGCTTGCTGCCTTGCAATAAAAATCAGGGAGAAGGACCACAGCTCCACCACGTTCAGGTTGCCAGAAGGCCCTCAGGGATGTTAGGCTTTAGGACAGGAGAGCCAGCAGAGATGGGAATCCAGGCTGCAGTTCAGCTGTTCATGCCTGATGTCATTCTGCACCAGCAGCAAGAAAACTGAAAACATAAGAACGAGGCCAGGCACAGTGGCTCACGCCTATAATCCCAGCACTTTAGGAGGCAGAGGTGAGTGGATCACCTGAGGTCAGGAGTTCAAGACCAGCCTGGCCAACAGGGTGAAACCCTGTCTCTACTAAAAATAAGAAATTAGCAGGGCATAGTGGTGGGCACCTGTAATCGAGCTGAGGAGGCTGAGGCAGGAGAATTGCTTGAATTAAAAATTTTTTTTTTTTTGAGACAGAGTCTTGCTCTGTCGCCCAGGCTGGAGTACAGGAGCCCACTCTCGGCTCACTGCAAGCTACGCCTCCCGGGTTCTCGCCAGTCTCCTGCCTCAGCCTCCCGAGTAGCTGGGACTACAGGCACCCACACACGCCCAGCTAATTTTTTGTATTTTTAGTAGAGACGGGGTTTCACCGTGTTAGCCAGGATGTTCTTGATCTCCTGACCTCGTGATCCACCCGCCTTGGCCTCCCAAAGTGCTGGATTACAGGCGTGAGACACTGTGCCCGGCCTGAAATTTTTTTAATTTTTTAAAAAAGAAAGAAATGTGGTATACATACCACAGAATTTTATTTTTTATTTTATTTTATTTTATTTTATTTTATTTTATTTTAAGACAGAGTATCACTCTTGTTGCCCAGGCTGGAGTATAATGGCACGATCTCAGCTCACTGCAACCTCCGCCTTCCCAGTTCAAGCGATTCTCCTGCCTCAGCCTCCCGAGTAGCTGGGATTACAGGCATGCACCACCAAGCCTGGCTAATTTTTTGTATTTTTAGTGGAGCTAGGTTTCTCCATGTTGGTCAGGTTGGTCTTAAAATCCTGACCTCAGGTGATCTGCCCACCTGGGCCTCCCAAAGTGCTGGGATTACAGGCGTGAGCGACTGCACCCAGCTCATATCACAGAATACTACTCAGACATACAAAATAATGAAATCATGTCTTTTGTAGCAAGATGGATGGAACTGGAGGCCATTATTCAGTGAAATGTTCAGTGAAATGACTCAGAAACACAAAGTCAAATATTGCATGTTCTCATTAGTGGGAGCTGGACAATGGGTACCACGAGTGGAATAATAAACATTGAAGACTGAGAAGAGCTGAGGGTTGAAATACTACGCATGGGTACAATGTTCGCTATTCAGGTGATGGGTTCACTAAAAGCGCAGACTTTACCACGGTGCAATATATGCATGTTAAGAAATCTGCACTCGTGCCGCCTAATATCTAACAAAAAATTATTTTCAGAAATAGTACTTTTTGCGGGGCATGGTGGCTCACACCTGTAATCCTAGCGCTCTGGGAGGCCAAGGCAGGTGGATCACCTGAGGTCAGGAGTTCGAGACCAGCCTGGCCAACATGATAAAACCCCATCTCAACTGAAAACTACAAAAATTAGCCGAGTGTGGTGGCATGCACCTGTAATCCCAGCTACTTGGGAGGCTGCCAGGAGAATCACTGGAATCTGGAAGGCGGAGGTTGCAGTGGGTTGAGATCACACCATTACTCTCCAGCCTGGGTGACAGAGCGAAACTCCGTCTCAAAAAAAGAGAAAAGAAAAAAAGAAAATCATGCTGGGTACAATAGCTCATGCTTGAAATCCCAGCACTTCAGGGGACTGAGGCAGGAGGATTGCTCGAGCCTAGGAGTTTGAGACCAGCCTGGGTAACATAGGGAGACCTTGTCTTTACAAAACCAGGCATGGTGGCGTGCACCTATAGTTCCAGCTACTCGGTAGACTGAGTAGGGAGGATTGCTTGAGCCTGGGAAATCAAGGATGCAGTGAGCCGTGATCATACCACTGCACTCCAGCCTGGGTGACAGATTGAGACCCTATTCGAAAGAAAGAAATTCTTTCTGTGATTCCCCTAAATTCCTCCTTTCCTTCTTTCTTTTCTTTTCTGTTCTTTTCCTTTTCTTTTCTTTTCTTTTCTTTTCTTTTCTTTTCTTTTCTTTTCTCTTCTTTCTTTTCTCTCTTCTTTTTGACAGAGTCTCACTCCCTCACCCAGGATGAAGTGCAGTGGCACAATCTTGGTTCACTGCAACCTCTGCCTCCCAAGTTCAAATGATTTTCCTGCCTCAGCCTCCTGAGTAGATGGGACTACAGGTGCGTGCCACCACGCTCGACTAATTTTTGTATTTCTAGTTGAGACACGATTTTGCCATGTTGGCCAGCTGGTCTCGAATTCCTGGCTTCAAGTGATCCGCCCACTTCAGCCTCCCAAAGTGCTGGGATTACAGGCGTGAGCCACCACGCTGGGCCAGGTTCCCATACTTTTGAGCTACTGTCCTTTTCTGTTCCAGGGCCCCATTAGGACACCACGTTAGAGGAGTTGTCATGCCTCATTAGGCTCCTCTTGGCTGTGGTCGTTTCTCAGATTGTTTTTCATGACCTTGATGATTTAAAAAAAATGTATTGCCATGTTGTCCAGGCTGGTCTTGAACTCCTGGCCTTAAGTGATCATCTTGCCTCAGCCTCCCGAGTAGCTGGGATTACAGGGACAGGCCACCGCACCTGGCTACAACCTTCGTTGGTTTTCAGGAGTGTTGCTCATGTGTTTTGTAGATTGCTGCTCTGTTAAGATTTGCCTGTTATTCTCATGATTCCATTGGGTTTCAGGTTTTCAAGAGGAAGGGAAAGTGCTGTTCCATGTACTACGAGCATGAGTTCTTACTGTTGATGCTCTCCTCAATCCTCCGCATGGGATAGTGTTTATCAGGTTTCTCCACTGTCATCCAGGCTGGAGTGCAGTGGCTCGATTACTGCTCACTGCTGCCTTGAACTCCCAGGCTCAAGTAATCCTCCTGCCTCAACCTCCTGATTAGCTAGGACTACAGGTGCATGGCACCAGGCCTGCCCTATCTCAAAAGAAAGAAGAGAGAGAGAGAGGAGAGGAGGAAGGAAGGAAGGAAGGAAGGAGAGGAAGGAAGGAAGGAGGAAGGAAGGAAGGGGAGGAAGGAAGGAGGAGGGAGAAAGAAAGAAAGACGAAGAAGGAAAGAAAGAAGAAAAAAAAGAAAAGAAAGAAAGAGAAGAAAGAAAGAAAGAAGAAAGAAAGAAG